>NW_026931770.1:85000-352500 GCF_032062105.1 Saccostrea cuccullata
ATTAAATTGTTAAAATCTTGACACCTGGGGTAGGGCAGGGCCACAATAGGGAATCCAAGTTTTACATAGAAATATATACAACAAATCTTTAAAAATCTTCTTCTCTAGAACCACTGTGTAGATTCTAAAGTTTTAAAATCATAAAAGGGAAGGGGGTAGTGGGCATGATAGGTATAGCAAGAGGGGGAATCTGGTAAAAGAACTGCATCACCCAAGTTACTCAGGTGAGCGATGTGGCCCATGGGCCTCTTGTTTAATTTTCATTGTTTATTGAGGTATGAAGAGACTCACAAATTCATGTCCTCAATACAATGAAATCTCAATAAACCATTGCAGTGATCCCAGGATGTTTCCTCAAACTATAAAAAATGATCAAACAAAAACCTAAATTTACAGTTTTGCAAGGAAAAAAAGTTTAATACATTATTTTTTGTTGGGTTTGAGGGAAATATTTACCTACTTATTGATGTTTTATATACATCTGTCAAATAATATTGTTAAGAGTGTGCATTAATCTTAGCTTTTTAACTATACAGAGAATCTTTTGGTTGGACTTTGACCTTGACTTTAGTAGGAGAATAACATTTATATCTTTGAGAATGACTTTGCTCTGCATGATCTATGAATATAACATTTCACAACTTTTGTACGAAGAGTCTCCTCAGCTGAGTCAAAGAGTCCCAAATTAGTTGAAATGAAACTGCATCCTAGAATGAGAAAGCTTAATCATCTCATTTCTATCTGGCAGTATATTCTTGTAGGTATCATTGCTTATTTCTTTATTTATTTTGTAGAGGACAGAACTACAAACAGTTCAGAACAGGTTCTTTTCCAGGAGTATGAATTGTTGATTGAAGGAGAAGAATTTCAGAAGGAGGAAGAAAAGTCAGAACCAGAAAAGAAAGAGGAGCTTCATTCCTTTCTGAAATCAGAAAAGGCTAGCTCCCTCTTACAGGATTGCTCCTCTGAGGAGCTGGAACGAATGTCTAACCAGTCCGAGGACAAAGTCTTCCTCAAGTTCAGGAAGCGGATGAACCATGCTCCTGAACAGGTAAAGCAGAAAGTCAAGATCTACTTGAATTTTTCCTAATAAATCAAATTTGGCTATACTTGTGAGCATTTTAAGACTGCAGAAAATAAATTTTCATAATATGACCTGAAGTTGTATACTATATATGTAGGACTCCAAAGTCCAATGGTCTAAACCAAACCCCTGATGGTTTGACATGCCAAAGTCCAATGTTGCAGGGAAAAAAATGACATCGTAGTACATGTACTACTGCCCTAAATTGCAATGCCTTGCCATGCCAAGATCTTAAATAAATGGAAATATCATATGCAAGGACTAACCTTAGTCTCTCTGATAGGTACAACTCTTGGGGGGTTGTGATTGTGTAAGGACTTACCCTTAACTTCTCAGGTTGGTGCAAAGCTATCCCATTATCAGTTTAATAGTGTGCAAGTACCAACCTTAAATCTTTCAAGTTGTGTGCAAGGACTAGTCCTTGAATCTATGGTGGGTGCAAAATCAGTAAAATTATATACAAGGACAAATGCCTAATTGATGGCTTTTGAATGCAGGACATCAAGGATTGACATCGTTATTATTGTGATGTCATAAACTTCATTATTTCTCCACAGCATTGGCCTTTGGCATGTCAGACCATTGTACTTTGGTGCAGTGCATCTCCTAGGAAACAAGCCATTGAATTTTGGCATGACCATTAGACTTTGGCATCCATATTGACATTAAACCATCAGGGTTTGTAGAGAGTAAGGCCTTTGACTTTGGCGTCACCATCGAATTTCGAATCTTATGTTCATACAGTTTTTATGCCCCCCTTCGAAGAAGGGAGGGCATTTTGCTTTGCTGCTGTCTGTTGGTCTGTCGGTTCCATTCACTTCCTTTGCAGAGGTAGCATATACTGAAATGAAATTTGGTTTACAGATTTATCAGCTGAATATTTAGGTCAAGTTCTGTTTTGGGTACGCTTGTGCCATTTTTTATAGAGTTATGCCCCTTGGACTTGGAAAAATTCCAAATTGGGGAAGGGGGGCATAAGTGTTTTATAAACATCTCTTGTTATGTTCGGAATTAATTTTTAAAAGTGGTTCTGAGAAAAATTTGGACATTTAAGAAAATATCTGTACACAGCCTTTGTGAATTTTATGACTTTATTAAAGTTTTGTGCTTTGACAATACATGTATAACAATATCTCTACCCAGCCCCATTGTAAATATTGTAGGTTTTGCGCTATGATAGTATCTATACTTAGCCCAATGTAAATATTGTAGGTTTTGCGCTATGATAGCATCTATACTTAGCCCAATGTAAATATTGTAGGTTTTGCGCTATGATAGTATCTATACTTAGCCCAATGTAAATATTGTAGGTCTTGCGCTATGATAGTATCTATACTTAGCCCAATGTAAATATTGTAGGTTTTGCGCTATGATAGTGTCTATACTTAGCCCGTTGTAAATATTGTAGGTTTTGCGCTATGATAGTGTCTATACTTAGCCCGTTGTAAATATTGTAGGTTTTGCGCTATGATGGTATCTATACTTAGCCTGTTGTAAATATTGTAGGTTTTGCGCTATGATAGCATCTATACTTAGCCCAATGTAAATATTGTAGGTTTTGCGCTATGATGGTATCTATACTTAGCCCGTTGTAAATATTGTAGGTTTTGCGCTATGATAGCATCTATACTTAGCCCGTTGTAAATATTGTAGGTTTTGCGCTATGATAGTGTCTATACTTAGCCCAATGTAAATATTGTAGGTTTTGCGCTATGATAGTGTCTATACTTAGCCCGTTGTAAATATTGTAGGTTTTGCGCTATGATAGTGTCTATACTTAGCCCGTTGTAAATATTGTAGGTTTTGCGCTATGATGGTATCTATACTTAGCCCGTTGTAAATATTGTAGGTTTTGCGCTATGATAGCATCTATACTTAGCCCGTTGTAAATATTGTAGGTTTAGCGCTATGATAGTGTCTATACTTAGCCCAATGTAAATATTGTAGGTCTTGCGCTATGATAGTATCTATACTTAGCCCAATGTAAATATTGTAGGTTTTGCGCTATGATAGTATCTATACTTAGCCCACTGTAAATATTGTAGGTTTTGCGCTATGATGGTATCTATACTTAGCCCACTGTAAATGTTGTAGGTTTTGCACTATGATAGTAGGTTTTGCGCTATGATGGTATCTATACTTAGCCCACTGTAAATGTTGTAGGTTTTGCACTATGATAGTATCTATACTTAGCCCAATGTAAATATTGTAGGTCTTGCGCTATGATAGTATCTATACTTAGCCCAATGTAAATATTGTAGGTCTTGCGCTATGATAGTATCTATACTTAGCCCAATGTAAATATTGTAGGTTTTGCGCTATGATAGTATCTATACTTAGCCCAATGTAAATTTTGTAGGTCTTGCGCTATGATTGTATCTATACTTAGCCCAATGTAAATTTTGTAGGTTTTGCGCTATGACAGAGGAGGGTCTCCGCTATTGGTATCCAGTGACAACAAGCCAGACCAGATTCCAAACTGTGACTGTGGAGCCAAGAGACAGTTCGAGTTCCAGGTTTGGACTACTCCTTATTAACAGATCATTATTGAATTGTTGTGTAATTTAAAGAGGCTGGGTGGTCGTGGTCATTTTTAGACTATTTTGATCTCCATTAGAAGAAGAGCTCCATATAAAGATATAATAACATGATCAAATTTTAAAGTTAAAATTTATGATATTTTTCTTTGCCAAATGATAGTTGACAGGGTAGACAGACTACTCGGCCCAACAACACCTCAGCCCGTGCTGGTTGACACCTCGGCCCTGACAGTTCGGCTCAAAATCATTGACACTTCGGCCCATACCGAAGACAGCTCGGCCCAAGGAATAAAATTAATTTTTTATTTAGTTTGTTTAAATAAGTTCAATTTTTATTTTCTGTAGTAATGTAGATATATGTAACATATAATTAATCACTAGGCCTAGAGATACGTTTACTATAGATATAATTTATATACGATAAACAGGGGCAGATAATTTCAGTATTTTTGAACAAACCACAGCAAAACATCGAATTACAATCCGTTTATTACAATGCAACATAATTACATTATACATTATTAATATATTTGTTAGCCATCTTTAAAAAATGTTTGGTTGCTCTCTCCCTTCTGACTGACTGAAATGGTCTACTGCAGTGCATTGTATAGTTGAATTTACTAATTATACTGTTTTTCTGGCGATATGGAACATCTGATATGGGTTGGTAATCAGTGTAAGGATATATAGACTTCCAATGATTATTATTGTCTCCCAATTATGCCTTCTCATAATTAACTCCTCATAGTCGTCACCCCATATGACAGGCGCTTGAGACTCTAAAGGATGCACCGCGTCTTCCTTGTTTGTATAATGATTCGCACTTAATCAAGTTACTACTCAGTGGGTGATCTTTCTTTAATTACCGTCAATTTGCCGTTTTGGAAGATTGTTGATGTATCAAATTAATTTCTTTTTCACTTCATAGATATATAATAGCATAAATAATAAATATATTTAACTCAAATATATTTTTGTTTGGGCTAAGGTGTGTTTTATGTGAGCCGAGGTGTCCTCAAATTTGGGCCGAGCCGTCGGAGCCAAGGTGTCAATGGGCCAAGATATCGGTGGGCCGAGGAGTCGTTGGGCCGAGCAGTCTGACATTTGTTGACAGCTTAAGATATCATATCCCAAAATTTAAGCTATATCTGGTGGTTAATAAAAAAATAATTAGTTGACCCCCTAGAGTTCAATTAATGTATATTTTTGCCTTATTCTGACTACCGGTATATACTTAAAGTCCATGATAATTTTTATGCCCCCCTTCGAAGAAGAGAGGGCATATTGCTTTGCTGCTGTCTGTCAGTCGGTCTGATGGTCCACCAAATTTCTGTTCATTTTCTTCACAACTGTTGCACATACTACTAAATTGAAATTTCGTATACAGATATGTCATAAGTATATCTAGGTCAAGTTCTGTTTTAGGTATGATCCAGTAGTTTTGGACAGAGTTATGCCCCTTGGACTCAAAAAAAAAATGCATTTCAAGTTATTTGCCATTTCCGTTCATTTTCTTTGCAGAGATTGAACATACTAAAATGAAATTTGGTATACAGATTTATCATTTTGAGTATATAAGGTCACATTCTGTTTTGGGTATGATCAAGCAATTTGGGACAGAGTTATACCCCTTGGACAGATGTCAGGTGTATTCTAGATTTACAATTTATTCCATTTTTATTCTCTGTTCAAAACTTACTGCATAAAAAAAGACTATATACACTGTATGGTGTATTTTAGACCTTAGTGTATTGCAGATTTATAGGCTATAGAAGTTTTGTGCCTCTTGGTGTACCAGTATTCTAGGAATGCTCCTTGGAGTTGAACAAATTATATATCCATTTCTAATTGCTTTCTCTGTTATGACGCTTTATAAGTTAGGAGAGTTGATTTGATTTCTTGAACATTCTACTGGAATGTAAATTTTGCCAAGCAAGAGGTCAAAGCTAAGGAGGCCTAATATGCAGGTAAATTTTGTGCGTCTGTCTTTGTGTCTGATGCTAAGGAGACCTCGTATGCATGTAAGTCTCATGCAACTGCATGTCTTTGTGTTTGACGTCGTGGACGGGACTTTTGAAATTGATATGGGAGGCCTCCTGTAATTTAAATCTATCAGTCAACATTTTTAAAATCTAAATTTAGAATTTTATTTCACAATGAAATGGAAATATAAGGAATCGCTGGTAGAGTCATTCTTCCTTTCACTGTTGACTTTTGTCTGTCTGTCTGTAGGTGATGCCGCAGCTCCTGTGTCACCTTGGTATGGACCAGGTCGGGGACAGTATAGACTGGGGCACACTCTGTGTTTACACCTGCTCAGCTAACTGTTACCATGGTAACCAGTATCAACAGGAGTATCTATGGAAACAAGACTATTCCAAGTAGACTTGACTGGCCACTCTGTTTTCTGCATCTAATCAGTGCTTTTAATCTGAATTAATTTTGTTATATTAAAGATTGTCAATTATTTCAAGTGACTCAAAATTTCTTACATAAAGTAAACGTTTATAGACTCATATTTGTTGAGAATATTATTGCTTTATAGAGATAACATTTAGATTATTCTTTAAAATTTTGTTCTGATAAGAAAAACCTATAACAAGCAACTTGAAATGTTTATTAAGAGTTAGGAAAAATTGAATAAATATTTTTTTTTTTTAATATGGGTCCTCATCATTGATAATTTTTCTTTTTATGTTTTAAGAGGCATTTTCTTATAATTTTGGAGATTTGACATTTTTTGAAAGTTTGTATTGAGTTGAAAATACATTCTTTCAAAAAAATCTCACATCTCCAAAATTAAAACTTCAATCAAAGATTGTTCATTCACTTTCAAGAATTTTTTATCTCAATGGTCTTGATTTTCAGTTGTTAACAAATCTCTTATTTAAGGGTACTTAACACAAACAAAAAATTGATGCATGCTTTGATATATATTTTTTGCCTGATTTTTATTTGAAATGACAAATATAATAAATCCCTGAAATATAAAGAAATTGTAGGTTTTCCTTGGTGCTTTGATAGGAGACTTTGTTTTGCTTTCTATATAATTCCATACAAAATTTTGCACAATTTTTTAACGTTATGACAAAATCTTATGAAATTCTTCTACTATACTTGGTAAACATTATTCAGGTTACCAGTTTAAATGTAAATCTATGAGAAATATTGTTGATTCATAAAAAAGTTTGTTTGTGTTATTTATATATCCTTAATCATCTCTCAGTGGAATTTATATCGGTACATGTATATAAGCAGAGTGAAATACTGTTATTGTGGAAGGAAAAATATCAATGTGTCTTTTGATTCTTTGATTTTTTTTAAATTTGATTTTAATATCTAGTTTAATTATATAAATTATTAAAAATGGAAACACAATTTTCTCTTCTTGTGAACGTCATGTTTATTAGAGATATATATACAGAATTGTTCAGTAAGTGTCCCTGGATTCCTTAAGATGTATGAGTTTGTGGGGACCTTGTTGACTTCACTGTGTACTAGGTATGTCTACAGCCCCCTTTGATGTTTACTGTGTACCTGCCTCTGTATACAGTGTGGGGGTCTGTGTAGGTATACCTTGGTCTGCTTGACTACCTGTTTCAACTCTCATGTGTACTAGGTACCCCCACAGCTCCCTTTGAGGTTGACTGTGTACTTTTCTGTGTGTACAGGTAAAGGACTGTGTAGGTATACACCTTGGTCACACCTGACTACCTATTCTGCTTCTCCCGTGTACTAGGTACCCCCACAGCTCCCTTTGAGGGCTACTGTGTACCTGCCTGTTTGTACAGGTGAGGATACACATGACTACCTGTATTTACCAGGTGTGTGGATTGGGGGTACACACATTCACACCTCCTGTGTTTGTACAAGCAGTACTTTTTCACACAGAAGTGTTTCAAACTTTAACATAAACCAAAAAAAAAAAATTAAAAATAAATAACTAAATAAATAAATATAAAATAAAAGAAGTAAACAGATTCTTTACTTCAAACACATGTATTTTACAGCCTTAATATATTTATATATTTCTTAAGTTAGGTTAATATTATATACCCCCAGAATACTTTTTTTGAAAATTATATATGGGAGGAAATAATCACTGTTTTATCATTATGTAGTAATTACATTCAGCTTTAAGTTCTTGATCCCCCCTTTTTAATTTTATTAGTACAGCAATTACATCTGTAAATGTGATGTCTGATAACAATTTAATAGATATGCATCCAAACAAATTTCTTTATATTTGTACATTGTGATAAAAAAAGTCAAAGTAAACAATAAGATGAACATTGAGCAACTTTTACAAATATATAGTGATAAACTATTTCTATTTTTTTAAATTTTAATGTTTTTTTTCTTTGGTTGATTTAAGCATATTTTATTGAATAATTCAATAAATATTGGGAAACATGCAAAACCTAAGAGCAATCCTCTCTTTGTATAAAAGGTAAGCAAAAATAATATTTTACACGATCATAAATAAGCTAGATTTAAAAAATAAAGAATCACAATCAATTATCATTTTTTCTTTGGTTGTAGCAAATTCATTAATGAGTTAATTCAATCATTCAGGTATTTAATCTTTTATATAATTCTTTAATATTATGTATTCAATTTTTTGTCATTGAAAGTAAACTACTACAAATACATTACACATTTTTCCTTCTGACATACTCATAAATATATAATGTTCTGTTATTGTCCTTAAATTATACATGTTATACTTTTGTGTAGTTCACAGAATTTTTTTTTAATTACATGTAATATCAAATTTATAGTAATGTGATGTCTTATGAGTGTTGAAAACTACAGACTGAAACAAATTATTTTTAGATTGTTAAGTCTTTTTTACATGTTTAAATGTTGAGAGCAGAAGAAAAAAAACTAAGTTTTTTTTTGTCTTGCTTTCCATTACTATTCAATTGTATGGCATACTCTTTTCATCAAAGAATTACACAAATCAAAGTATTGGTAAAATATTTTGAGAAAAAATATTTCAAGAAAAAACTGTTTAAGAAAGTAAGTTTTTTTTGTCTTGTTTTCCAATACTATTCAATTGTATGATGTACTCTTTTTATCAAAGAATTAAACAAATCAAAGTATTGGTAAAATATTTTGAGAAATAATATTTTAAGAAAAAACTGTTAAAGAAAGTAAGTTTTCTTGTCTTGCTTTCCATACCATTCAATATTGTATAAAGTACTCTTTTCATTAAAGAAATAAACAAATCAAAGTATTGGTTAAATATTTTGAGAGATTATTTAAAAAAATATTTATTTATTTTAAGATTTCTTAATAAATTATTTTTTATTTTTCTCTTTTTTTTTTCTTGTAGAAAAATCTAAAATGTCATGGGATTGGTCAGATTTCAGATGTTATGTTGGCTGTGATTGGCTACCCAGGAACTACTTAAGTACACAGCAGCCCAGGGAGGGACATTTACCTGACTACCTGTCGGGGACCACCACACCTGTCATCAGACGGTAAGTACCTTACCTGTACAGGAGTTATATACTTGGGATATCTCCCCTACCTGTAGTTAGACTGAGTATCCCCCTTACCTGTAGATATATATACTGGGTATGTACCTCTTCACCGTTAGATGTATGGGTAAATCATTTTAGAATTTTATATTTTGAATATTTTTAAGTAGATTATTATTTAGAAAAACAGAATTTCAATTTCAAAAAGTAATGAATAAAAAAAATAATAAAGATGACTTAAAAAACATTTTGGAAAAACACTAAAAGATTACTTCAGTATAAGGAATAATATATTTTTTTTTCTTTTAGCAGTTCTTCATAATCTGTAGTTTTTAAAAGCAAAAAGAAAACTATGAGTACTTTGATTTTAATTTTTTTAGAATTTTTTTGAAACACAGCAGTTTTAGTCTGATTTCAAGCTTCCATAAAAACTACACTAAGGTAAATGATTCTTATTTTCAACACAAGTATCTTATTTTGATGAAAGATTTTGACATCAAATTTCGGGGTATTATTTCAATGCTACTAATCTGACATATCAGTCTAATTAAGGGTTATGACTTTATACATTGGTCCTGTGAACTTGCAATTCCAATAGAGTGTCAGACATGTACAAAGTAAAAAGCAGTAGAGCTACAGTCTCATCAGAGAGTTATTAAATGTTGGGTTCATGGACAAGAGAAAGAAAGATAATAAATGAAAAATAAATCCTAAAAAGAGCCATTTCTATGAATTTAAAAATGCTACTCCTTTTACTATTAGGTTTGATTATTTAAAAAAAATAACTTGGACAATCATCTGAAAGAAAAACAAAAAATTCTTCGTATATGTATTTTTATGCCCCTCTTCTGAGAAGGGACATTTTTGCTTTGCTGCTGTCTGTCTGTCTGTCTGAAGGTCCACCAAGTTTCCCATTATGTTCTTTGCAGAGTTTGCACATATTGAAATGAAATTGAGGGGGCTGACTTTTGTTTTCATTGTGCAATATTTCACGCATCATAGTAAAAATGAAGCGTTTATACTGTTTTAATGCAACCTTTTTTCCACTTAATTGATAAATTAGACAAAATTAAGAGACTACAGGTTTAAAAATGTAATTACAATTTCATATAACCGATTTTTTTAACTGATTTTGCAATTGATAGGTAGGTTGACGTCGTTACAGTGTGTTTTTGACATTATGTTAAACTGAAGCTCTCAATGAAAGGGTAATAAAAGTGTTATAAAAGAAAAAATAATAAACATACTCTCTTGAAATTTGAAACATAGAAATTTGAGAATATCTCTATTTTTTTTATCATGTTTTCATAAAAATTCTTTCCGCCCGTCATATCTTGTAGTACTCTATAAAAACAGGAAAATTCGTTAGTTTTTGGCATTTTGAGATGCCCCCGCTGGTAATAAGATGGTAGAATTTTGTGTTTCTTACATATAATGTACAATATAGTATTACTCATCAAATAATACAATTTGAACAAAAAGTCTATTGTAGTATTTGTATAATTTGCTGTAAAGTGCGAAATTTTCGCAATTTCCCATATAATCCCATAGTTAATGTATCTGTATTTTGAGACGGTTCCTTAAAAATACCTGGATGATAGATTTCCCCTAAATTTGGCATGTACACTGAAGTTAATGTAAGTTATATATGGTATAAAAATGAAGAGTTTCGCTATTGTAGTTTTCACACAAAAAAAAACCTATTAAGGACGTGGATCCTTCATTTTGGTCACAAATTCTGCATTAAAGTTCTAACATTAAATCTGAATTCTACAATGCAAATTGAACTGTATTTAATGAAAAAAACCGTGCATAAATTTCATTTAAGTAGAATTAAGCTAGGGACTATATTTTGTGGCGGAAGATTTTTTTTAGACGAAAATGATCAGTTTTTCCCCTTTTGAACTAATATAACAGTACTTTTAATTTTGGATTCCTATTGTTCCATGCTGGTTGCACACAAAGCTGATTTTTGCAGTGAAATGTGTTATGCTGGTTCTGAAATATCTATTAAATTATTTCTTATGAATTCTTTCAACAAAGTGTGACAAAATAGTAAATATATTCTGAAAATCTGGGGAAAAATTTAGTCAATTTTAACGTAAAATTGACACTTTTTTTAGTAATATCTGAAAATTTACATCATATACCCCCACTTTTGATGTTCTTTTCTAAATATTCAAGATACCTTTGACCTATTTGCTTAAAATCAGAAAAAGTTTAAGACTTTAACGTAATTTTCTTGCTTATTAAATTTTCAATGCCGGAAAAATCACATTTTATTAGTGTAGAAAGATCATATAGTTGATTATGCGAAGCAATTTAAAACTTTTTCTTAGTCACAATTTTAAAGTGCCTTTTTTTAAACAAACTATGAATTCATTTTGTTTCATGCTTTAATAGGATAAAAATATTGGAGGGAAAACGTCAAAAATTTAATTTTTAATTAAGACACAAAATTTCAGTGCAAAAAGGTCATATTAAATGTTCTGTAGCGCCAAAATAAGCGTATTGACCCCCATTTTTTGATTTGAATTTTAATTAAGCTATGTATGTAGAAACTAAAAATATACTTGACAAAAAAAGTTTAAGACTTTAAATATCAGGATCGAACGTCGTTAAGTGTACAGATTATCATAAGAATATCTAGGTCAAGTTTTGGATATGATCGAACCATTTTTAACAGAGTTATGCACCTTGGAAAAATCCCAAATAATTTTGAAATTACACATTTTAATTAATGTTTTGGTAAATATTTTTTATTGTCAACAAACTAATTCAACTTAATTACCTTATATGGTAATATTTTAATTAAAGTCTTTTCGATTTTTATTTCTTGTTTGGCAAAATAATAAAATGCTGACTAATTACGTGAATTATTAAAGAGAATACATGCAGACTGATCGTTTATACTTTACTGCAATGATATAAATATAGAGTCTTGTTGTAAAAAAAAAAACACGTTTGTTTATTTTCTGCCTTAAATACTCTAAAAATAGTAACACGCCTTTCGGTTATGTCTGTGTTGTTTAATTTGTATTTTTTCCCAAAGAGATGTAAGCCTTGTTTCAGTTCTAACTATTCATGCGGACTATTTTTAATCACTATTTTCTTAGAAATTCATAAATCATAAATGTAACCTTATGGTGTTCACAACTGATAAGCAAAAGCCACAAAAACAATCAGAGCCCTTTCCAATAAAAAATCATTAATATTCTCATTAAAAAAATGTCAACAAAGAGCACGTTTCTGAGAATATGTGTAATGTCACGATTTCCAGCACCACAATGAGATTTACTAAACAGTTCTTTTAACAAATGACTCTTGATTCTGTTTTCATGTCATTTTAATCGCTTGAATCAAATATCTGTATTTTGGAAAGGTCGATCCTTTACTGATAAGCTATTCCAAATGAAAATCAAGAAGTCTTGCATAAATATTTTAGGTCAAGCTTTGTTTTGGCTGTGATGGAGCAATTTTTGACAGAGTTATGTCCCTTAGTCTTTGAAAAATTCCAATAATGGTGGTGGTGGTGGGACATTGAATTGTCCTCATTTGAAAAATTGGTTAGTTTGAAATGAATTCTTTTTTTAAACTGGTACAAATTTCTTGAAATAAATACATGTATAGATATTGGTTAGATTGAAAAACTATGCTAATTCTAATCAATTTGATAGTCTTAAAAAAATACTCTTCTTAATATGATTTTCTTCATAAGTTATATATACTTGTAAAGGTCTTGATTTTAATAAATTGTGTTGCCAAGGTTATTTCAAGTCAAATTTCTTTGTATTCCTTCCAAATGCAATCCCTCTCTCTAATTAGGGTTGATATATATCTTATGTTAGCTGTACTGGTCAGAGACTAAAAGAGCTTATGCCATAGTACTTCGTTTGTCCTGTTTAGCTGCCTGTCTATCTGTTAACAATTATTCAAAACACTAGATATGCATATTCTTGCTACAGTTTTGGTCTGATTTCAGTATCACTTGGCACACAAGTATATTTCACCAGTTTTGATTTCGTTGATCAGTGTTGCCATGGTTACTTTAACTGAAAAATTTCTGTGAAATTCCTTTAAAATGATATTCCTCCAAAAGTGTTGCTCTGAATTTAAAGATTACTCAGCACACAATAATACTACAGCACACAATAATACTAATATTTCAGACGTGCGTAGGTGTTTTGATTGTCATAAATGGTGCTGCCATGGTTAATTAAAATAGAAGTTTCTGTTAAATTCCTTTAAAATGTTACTTCTCATACAATTAAGTCTGATTATATAATTATTTTCACACTTCTAAATATTGTTCGTTAAGATTCTTTCAAATTAAAAAAGTTCATATGTTCTCATGAACTACCATGGTATGAGTAAGAATACTACCATTGTGAAATGGAGTAAAAAATGCAAACTTAAAAAAGAATCACCAAATGACAGAAATATGTGGTAGTTGGAAATCAGAAAAATTATGCAATTTTTGAGAATCATGAAGCACATGAACTTAACAATGCTTCATGTCTGCCTATATTTATCATGAAGTGCTAAATTATAAAACGTGCTGACATGAAATGATATATGCCAATGTATACCATCGTAGTTCATGTCCTCATGAAATTTAAAAAGATTTCAAATATTACTTGACACAAAAAAGTCTACACTAAGATACATAATTTAATGCGTGGTTTTGTTCAGTGTTGCCATGGTTGCTAAAAATTGAATTTTCTGTGAAATTACTTTTAAGAGCCCCTCTTCTACAGTTTTGATTTAATTTTAATGTAATTTGGCACACAAGTAGATAACACTAAGATACATAAATTTTCTTATAATTTTTTGTGATCGTTTTTGTCATGGTCCCTATACGGGTAAATGAAAATTTTGGTGAAAAGAGGTCAGAAGGTCAAAGAATGCATTTTGTTTTGATGTCACAAATGTTGAACGCAGTGAAAGTGCAACATCATAAGCAAAAATTAAAATTCACAAAAATGTAAATATAAGCTTTTTGAAAGATACTGCGGTTTCATCAATATAATTCTTGAGCACCAATTTTCAAGGAATTTGTTGTTGAGCAGATCCACAAAATTCAATGTTCATTGAAACTAGGTCAGATCTCAAGGTCATGATCACAATTTGAAAAAATCATAGTGTATTAATCTTAGAAAGGTCTTGTCACTGGTAAAGTACATATGTAATATGAAAGCCCTATCTCTTATTCAAAAGTTATGACCATGCAAGGTGAAAGTTTTTGTGACAGACTGACAGACAGACATGCCAATTTAAAGTCCCCTCTCTTTGTGAAAGTGGAGGACAACAAATAGACTCTGCTTAGATACATAATTCTGTTTAGCAGTTTTTGATTAAATTATATGGGTTGCCATGGGTAGAAAAAGTAGAAACTCTTAGCTACTAAAAAAAACATAGACCATAGAAAAAAAGTAGAAACTAGTTCTTAGCTACTACTCTTACAGTTTTGATCAGATTCCAATAATATAACAAAATATGTTTGTCAAATACTGATGTCCCCATATGGCAGCTTATTGTCAGGGTTGAAGTTTCTTAAATACAAGTCAAAGGTCAAGGTCAAAAGGCCAAAATTGTTGGTATCCAAAGAAAGGTCCTGTCACAAAAATACACATGTGAAATATTAAAGCCATAGTTTAAGCTACTCAAATGTTATGAGATAGGTATAAGTTTTTACAAACAGACAGACATGGCAAAAACTGTGTACCACCTAATCCTCAATTGTGGGGACATAAAAACATTTTTCATATGAAAACTATATTCAAACATATAAAGTTTTCATTGAATGGTGTTGCCCTGATGACAAAAAGAAGTACAGTGTAATTCCAATAATTCAAGGTTTTTTTCTCTCCAAAATGACACTTCTAGCTGTTACAAGTTTAATCAAATGTTTATAAACCTTGGTACACAAGTAGACTAAATTATAAAGATTCATGATATTCAGATTATGAATTTTCATTTTAACAAAATGTTTTGCTATCGTTACAAAAAAAAAACTAAGTGAAATTCTTTCAAAGTCCTGCAATCGTGTTTTATCTAACTGCAATTAAACTTGACACAAAAAAAGACCAAGGATGTTTCTTTTAAATGAATGGCCATGCTGTTGCCATAGTTTTAAGTCCAAGTGTTACTTTTGTAAAAACAGATGATACAAACAAATTTTTTCTTTGAAAAAGATTTAATATCATGTCACAAGTTTAGAAAAGTGGATGGTTTTTAGAATTTTTTCTCCGAAGAACCGAAGAAAAATTTGTTTGTATCATCTGTCCTTAAGGACATTGGCAACGTTTCTGGATTTTGTATAGAATTTTTCAAGAACTTTTGAACAGGTTTAATGGTACTAAACATGTTCAATTCAGGTCCTTTTTACCCATCAAGCCAGCCTTCCTTTAAAGATTTTGTCAAATCAATGTTTTTACAATTCTCAATGCATTTCCTATGTAAAATGTTGATAAAATGGTCCTATATTATTTTTAACCATAAGTTTTTTCTAAAACCAATTTATTTCACAAAGTTTGCACATAAAATACATTGTTGAATCTTCATTTCTGATGACAAACATATACTTTGGCTCAAATTGCAAATATAGAAACAAAACACAGAAATACCAGCACTGTTCTTTGATTTTGAGTTACTTCCCTTAACATCTAATTATTATTCATAATGATCAATAGACTGGTTGTTGTTTCTATACTATAATTTACTTTATTTGAAAGGAACTGTCATTAAACATCTTGGCAAGGAATTATTATTAACTTTTAATGATGCCTCCTTCACAAAACCTATAGTATCGTTCTCATCTGGTCTACCTAGCTATCACCACTTTCAGCATAATTATGTCACTTCTTTGCACTTCCCAGCATACATGTACTTATTCTAAATAGCGCCCTGTTGGCTGTCTGTCCCCTCAGCTTCTGTCCCATCTCTGCTTTTCTTATATTACTGTAGAGTTGAGTATATCAGATGAAAAACATACACGTGCTTTTGTTTACCTCTCAGTATGTAACACACGCTTTATTGGTTTTCACCGCCTAGAGAATTCCATACGGGAGATCACTCTCAATGACTATTTTTATAAAGGAAAAAAACCTGGGTATAAACCTTTTTTCTCCGAAAACCCTGCGTTGCCAATGACCTTAAAGTGTTAGTTTTCACACAATAAACCCCAGTCAGCTCCCAGAAGGGTCCTAGCTGTCACAAGGAATACACTTGGAAATATGAAAACCTTAATTCTACGTGTTCAAAAGTCATTTTTGGTATGCATACTCCACTAGTTCTTTCAAATGACACCAAGGTCAATAACCTTATAACATTGACTGTGACCTGTATACTAAAATAGTTTTTTCGAACTTATAGCTTTTGAACCATAGAAAATAAGGACTTCATATTTGGTATGTTTACTCCACTAATTAAGGGGCCGACTGGGGTTTCCATTGTGCAATATTTCGTGCATCATAGTAAAATGAAGCGTATTTACTTTATTAAAGCAACTTATTTTCACAGAATTAACAAGAGGTCCATGGGCCACATCGCTCACCTGAGCACTAAGGGTAGGAAAAAGTAGAAAATGGCTTTTTATTGTTAAGTTTAAATCCAAAAGTAGTCCCATGACCAATCATGGATTTGCTATTTTTTAAAAAATGATTTTAAAAGAAATATATATCTTTAAAAACTTTGCTCGGCCATTTTGGCCCCGCCCTACCCCTGGGGGTCATGATTTGAACAAATTTGAATCTACACTACTTGAGCATGCTTCCATATAAATATGACGAATTATGGCTTTGTCATTCTTGAGAAGAAGATGTTTAAAGAATTTTCCTATATATTTCTATGTAAAACTTTGGTCGGCCATTTTGGCCCCGCCCTACCCCCGGGGGTCATAATTTGAACAAACTTCAATCTACACTACCTGAGCATGCTTCCATATAAATATGATGAATTATGGCTTTGTCATTCTTGAGAAGAAGATTTTTAAAGAATTATTCCTATATATTTCTATGTAAAACTTTGGTCGGCCATTTTGGCCCCGCCCTACCCCCGGGATTCATGATTTGAACAAACTTGAATCTACACTACCTGAACATGGTCGGCCATTTTGGCCCCGCCCTACCCCCGGGGGTCATGATTTGAACAAACTTGAATCTACACTACCTGAGGATGTTTCCCCATAAGTTTCATCTTTCCTGGCACAGTGGTTCTTGAGAAGAAGTTTTTTAAAATATGCCACCAAATTTTCATTAATTCCCAATTATCTTCCCTTGAATGAGGGCGTGGCCCTTCATTTGAACAAACTTGAATCCCCTTCACCCAAGGATACTTTGTGGCAAGTTTGGTTGAAATTGGCCCAGTGGTTCTTGAGAAGAAGTCGAAAATGTGAAAAGTTTACAGACAGACAGACAGATGGACAGACAGACGGACGCCGGACAAAATGTGATCAGAAAAGCTCAATTGAGCTTTCAGCACAGGTCAGCTAATAAAACTATACAAAATAAAAAAATTAAGGGTTGAAAAAATTATTACAATATCAAATAACTGATTTTTTAAATGATTTTTGAACTGGCAGTCTGTCCGTCCATCACAAAAACTTTAAACTTGCCCATAACTTTTGATTTAGTGGACTTTCATATTTTCACATGTGTATTCCTTGTGACAAGACCTTTCTTTCGGTACCAACAAATTTGACCTTTTGACCTTGACCTTGAGTTTGACTCACTTTTACTCAAAAATTTCAACTTTTACTATGGCCATAACTTTTGAATAGTAGATACTAGGACTTTCATATTTCACATATGTATTATTTGTGGCAAGACCTTTCATTGGATACCAACAACTTTTTGACCTTGGAGATTTCTGTACTTATGAAAAACTTTAAACTTGGTCAAACCCTAATTTGGGTACCAATATATTTATTTTGCATTTAAGAAAAGTTTAATCTTTGCTATGTTGCCATATGGGGTCATCAGTATTTCACAAACACATCTTGTTCTTTATAACCTTTGATAGAGCTTTCGTATTAAATATGTCAAATTTTGACATGTGCATTACTTGTGAAGATATTTCTGAGCATATGCTATGATTTCTAACCCCTTGACCATGACCTGAACGATTTACCTTATTTTTAAGAAAATCGTCCTTGGTGAGAATTTCTAAATGACATATGAGTAGGGTGTTCATGTTTGACACAATTTGTCACAGAAAATGACATTTCACCCACAAAGACACCAAAAGCAGGGGACGTACACAATTCTTTTAATTTTCTTGTTTATTTTAATTTGTCCCCCATTTTCGTGAAAGCAAGGGGACATTAAATTTCATTCTTCTGTCCATCTGTCAGTCTGTCCATCTGTCACAAAAACTTTAACCTTGGTCATATCTTGTGAATGAGAAGAGATAAGACTTTTATATTACACATGTATATATCCTGGAACAAGACCTTTCTAAATACACTATGATTTGTGACCCCATGTCTTTTACCTTAAAGTTTGCCATACTTTAAAAAATATAAAACATCACTTTAAATTGGCCACAACTTTTGAATGAGAAGAGATAGGACTGTCATATTACACATGCATGTTACTTACCTTCGAAAACATTTTATTATATCATTACGATTTTTGACCTCTTGACCTTGAAGTTTGACCTACTTGTCAAAAAACTTTAACCTTCCAAGTTGGTAAAAACTTTTGAAGGAAAAGAGATAGGGCCTTCATATTAAAGCTGTGTAATGCTTGTGACAAAACCTTTCTAAATTTACTACATTTTATCCGGTGACTTTGATGTTTGACCTTCTTTTCAAAAATGTTAATTTTCCTCATAATCTTGATTGAGAAGACAAAAGATTTCCATATTTTACAAGTGCATTACCTGTGACAATTAAGATATTTCCAAGCATGCTTTGATTTCTGACCCCTTGACTATGATTGACCTTATTTTTAAAAGGATCTACTTCCATAATAACTTCTAAATAACATATGAAAGGGTATTTATATTTAAACAATATGCAATAAAAAAAATGACATGTAACCTTGAAAGACACCGAAAACGAGGGACCACAATTCTTTGAATTTTCTTGTACTCCAATCTTTGGATGTCTCAAGAGTCTTCATCTCAATCAAAGAAGGATTATGATTGGTGATATTATTACAGTCTCTTGATTTATCTGGCTGTAGCTTATTTATTATTAATCGATTATTATAGCTTTATCAAATTTATTAGAATAGCTTGATTGAGCTATTTACCACACTTTTTTTTTAATGTGTTATTGTCTCAGCATGAACAAAACATTGCACTTTGGTGAAATGATAATGTATTCAACCTTGAACTCTTCAATAAATAATGCATGTAAAAATCACTCATCGCATACAAGCTATTGTACAATTTATATTAATTATAATCCTCACTTGAGGGGTTATGAAAAAATTCATGAACTATTATCATGAACTATGCTATAAAATTAAAACTGCGTAAGGTACATCTATGAATTTTTAAATATTTATGAATCATCATCTGTATAATAACTATAAATCGTAAGTTTGATTTTTTATGATTTGTCTATGTTTTTGTAAGCAATGGTATGTCCTACCTTTGCAACCTAAAAGATGACATTTTTTCTATACAGTATGAGTGTTGCTGAGAAAAATTGATTACTAGGTATTGTTCCAATCTATTCTGTAAGTTATAAGAAATTTTATATGAAATGTCTAAGGGGGCTTTAATGACATCAAAAACTGGCATAGACCTAGTTACCTAGGAAATGTTTAAACAGAAGAAACACATCCAGAATAGTTAAGAGAATTGTGGTCCCATGCTCTCGGTATCTTTGTGGGTGAGATGTCATTTTTTTCTATGGCATATTGTGTTAAATTTGAATGCTCTTTTATATGTTATTCAGAAGTTATCACCAAAGTTATTAGATTAATTGTTAAGGTCAAGGGACCAGAAATCATAGTGTGCTAAGAAATATCTTGTCACAGGAAATGTAAATGTTGAAAGCCCTATCTCTTCTCAGTCCAAAGTTATAAGAAACAAGATGTGTTTGCGAAGCAATGATGTCCCCATTAGGTTTAAATTCTCCAAAATGCATGTCAAACTCCAAAGGTCAAAGTCAAAATGGTTGGTTCTCCTTTTAATTAGTTTTAACTCTTTAAAAGTTATGAACAAGGTTAATGTTTTAAAAAAGATCAAACTCTTAGGTCAAGATTAGAAGGTCAAAAATATTTATACCAGCTGAAATGGCTTGTCACAATGAATACATGTGTGAAGTATGAAAGCCCTATTCCCATCTTTTCAAAAGTTATAACCAAGGTTAAAGTGTGCTTTTTTTGTAAAAGTAGGTCAAATTCCAAGGTCAAGAGGTCAAATTTGGTGGTACCCAAAGAAAGGTCTTATCACAAAGAATATACCTGTGAAATATGAAATAATAGCCCTACCCACTCAATAGTTATGGGCTAGGTTAATGTTGACAACAGGCAGACAGAAAAAACATTCTCCTTTTTATGCAAAAATTACCAGTATGACTAAGTTAAAAATGCTTGATTTTGAGGTTGTGGATGCCTTTAATCTAATAAAATAATCCACATAAAAACGAAAATTCAACTCATTTTTTCAACATCTTTTTCTCGCTTCGTATTTACTTCGTGTTTATTTCGTGTTGACTTTCGGAATGTAGCGCAGCACAAACCCGACCTTAAACCCTTATGAAAAATGAAAAAATGCCACAATTCTGTCAAAAATCAATGAAATGAAACGAAATTTAATTTTGGTCTGTAACTCATCAAGTTACACTCACATACCAAACTTCAGCTCAATATCTGCAAGCGCTTAGAAAAAAAGTGCGGAAAACCAAGTAGGACAGACAGACTTATGGATGGACGGATGGATAAACAGACAGACAGACAGATGCAGAGGAAGCATATAGTCCCCTCAGGTTTCACCGGTAGAGGACTAAAAACAGACATACAGACAGGGCAAAAACAATATACCTCCTTGATCTTTCGATCAGGGGGCGTAAAAATGAGCATTTTTTGAAAAGTATGTAAAACTTGATGGACAAGGTCACAAGATCAAAAATATTGTGTATTTTGAAAGTCCTATTTCTTATTTATTTAGTTTTTGTGATGGAAAGACAGAACAACAGACTGACAGACAAATGAGATTTAATATCACCTCACTTTTTGTGAAAACAGAATACAAAATGATTAACACACTTTCATGTGTAAAAACATTTATTTTGTTTATTTTCATTAAATGGAAGCCAATATTAAAAGTAGCATGTTTTGTCACCTCAGAGAAGGTTAACAACATTGAAACTTCAAAAACCTATGCAAGTTTTAAGATTTGGGTACAAGCATATGGTGTTGTCATTATTCATGTAATGAGAATGTGATGAAATAAGAAATTGATTTTAATAAATGTAAAATAATAAATTCAAAAGTTATCTAAAATTTTTAAAAGTACTATATGATTCACTGATTTTTGCAGTTAACAACCTTCTTTTTTCTTTGATTTCAGATTACCAAGTTACCTAAGGTAACCAGAAGATTGAGCAGAAGCAAAGAAAAGGAAATAAGGTAAAGACAATTTTACATATTTTATATATATTTATGGACCATGAGAATGCATTACATAGAGTTTTAGGTCACCTGAGCCAAAGGCTGAAGTGTGCTTTTTCTAGTCAAAATTTGTCTGATGTCTCATCATGAACTGTTCACATTTTCTTCTTCTAAAGACCCACCCAGCAAATTATGACCAAACTCAACTTCTTTCCTCTATTGGAGATACTAGAGTATCTTTTGGTAAAGGGGATCCAAATTTGGTCAAAAGATAGGCTACACCCTGTACTAGGGGAAGATAAGTAATAGACAGACCATATATTCTCTTCTCAGAGAATTGGTGTAGAACAAACAAGATGTGTTTGTGAAACACTGATGCCCCCGTATGGCAACATACAGAAGATTAAACTTTTCTTAAATGCAAATTCAATATATTGGTATCCAAAGTAGGGTATTCTCACTGGAAATACAATTGTGAAATATGAAAGTAGGCCAAGGTTAAGTTTTTCGTAAGTAGGACATCTCCAAGGTCAAAGTAATTAGTATCCAATGAAAGGACTTGCCACAAAGAATTCATATGTGAAGGATGGAAGCCCTAGCCCTTGGCATTCAAAAGTTATGGCCAAGGTCAAAGTTTTATCATAAGTACAGAAATCCCCAAGGTCAAGGTCAAAAGGTCAAGGTTATTGGTATCTAATGAAAGGCCTTGCCACAAAAATACATATGTGAAGTATGGAAGTCCTAGCCTTAACCCTTTAAAAGTTATGGTCAAGGTTACCAATTTTGAAAAGTAGATCAAATTCCAAGGTCAAGGTCAAATTAGGTGGTACCCTAAGAAAGGTCTTGTCACAAGGGTGATATATGTAAAGTATGAAAGCACTAGCCATAACCCTTTTAAAGTTAAAATCAAGGTTTTCTTTTTGAAAGTAGATCAAACTCCAAGGTCAAGGTTAAAGGGTCAAAGTTCTTGGTATTCAATGAAGGGTCTTCTCACAAGGATTACATATGTGAAGTATGAAAGCCCTGTCCCTTACCGTTCAAAAGTTATGGCCAAGGTTAAAGTTTTTTCACAAGGATGCAAATCTCCAAGGTCAAGGTCAAAAGGTCATAGTTGTTGGTATCAAATAAAAAGTCTTACCACAACTTTGTATTACAAATATTTATAACCCCCGCTTGAAAAGAAGGAGAGTACATAGTAATTGGTATGTCTGTCCAGCTGTCCATTCGTCCATCTGTTATGCTTTGGGGTACTCATCTCTTATCCACAACTCCTCTCATAACACTGAAAGAAATTTGATAAAACTCTCACAGAATCTTTCCTCCTATTTTACTTCTTGATCTATCTGACACATATTTTGGGTTTCCCATAGCAAAACATGGACACTGACATTATATTCCTATGGGAGGCGGGGTATCATTTAGTGAGCTCATTGCCGACAGTACCTCCAGTTTCAGTGATATGTAGAGATGAAATTCAAACTTTGTTAACATGTGTATATTAATCAGATATTTGTAAAATTACTGGTCTGGATGTCATAGGTGAAAATTAAGTACTACAGATTTTTCCTTGCTACCAGTTATATATATAATATAAGGGTGGATATCCCATTTCATATAGACAAAATCAGTGATTTTGGTTGTCCATAATGCAGAACATTCACTTTGTATTGCATATATTTTAGTGAATAGCTGATCAGCCATTGTCAACTTTAATGTAACAGGGTCTCATGGTCGCAGTCTAATTAATTTTTAAGGATATACGATCCTCAGCCAGGAAGGATAACTCTTTAATTTATAATTTAATTCAAAAAGTCTTAAAATAAAGCTTGAAATTGAAATTTTTTCATGCAACAATTTTCATTTTATGCCTCTACGTATGATTCAATGTTATTTAAAGTTTTAACAAATGGTGTTAAAAAAGTTGACATTTGTACCCCATAAAATTAAGCAAAAGTGCATATTTTTAAAAAATCATTTTTTTTTATTTAGCCTTCGTTAACAATGTTTATAAGCATGATTTAAAATTAGAAGTGATGTACGGTGTTTTCTTTGAAAGGAAACACTTCATACACTATGCATTACGAAACGATGGAAGTAAGAGAAAGTAAAGTACCAAATAAGTGTAAAATTCATGCAATTTTCTTTAAAAGCCTGGGTACCTATGATTTTTATTCCTAAAATGTATTTTTTTTTATCAATTATCAATTAAAAATATGCAGTAGGTAGTTCAAATCGCATTTCCGGAAAAATTATTTGAGTTTTACTAATTTTCCCTACATAATATGATTAAATTTAAAGATGAAGTTTGAAGAAACGCCATGGGTAAATACATTTTAATTTGAGAATTTAGAGACATTCTTGTGAGCATTTTCAATTACTCAATGCCTGATTTTCAGAACCTGAGGATCGGATAACCTTAATTCAAGGGGTTTCTTCCAAGTTCAAGTTCAAGTTCAATTTATTCACTCAAACCAATTAATGGTACATGAGGTTCTACAATGTATGTACAATATATACAAGAAAAACAACAAGATACACGTGAAATGGCGGAAATACATTCATATTATGAAAAAAATTTATTATGGAGGACAGACTTTTTCATATATTCTATTCATGTAACTGCATAGTTTAATTAATACTTCAGAGTCAGCAGATGACAACAATTCTGAAAATTTGAAAAAAAAAAATTGGTCTATTACAATATTTACAAGGTAGATATTTTTTTCTGCATTCTGAAAAAATTTCACATTCTAAAATTTAGTGATATTCATCAGCTATTTGTCCATTATTACACAGATTACATAGTCCATCATTTTTTGGGAATTCCAAACCATCTCCCATTCTCAACTGGGAGATGATGAATTGCTGTTCTTAATTTAATTATAATTGTTATATATTTTTTTGGTAGTAAGTCTAAGTATTTTTCATATCCAAATTCTTTTTTGAAGATACGATACATAAGACCTTTAGATGAATCCCGCATATTACTTTGCCACTTTTTTATGTAAGACGTTGTTCAACTATAGCTTTTAGCCATTTAATATTTAATATATTTGAGAAACCACACCTATCAAGTATATTCTTAATACATAAAATCCAAGGGTTCTTATGACTTTCTGAACAAAACTGTTCAAATAAATGCCTATACTGTAGACGTACTTTTCCACGGGGTCATAATTCCGCGGAATCTCAATCTCTGTTTAATCCGCGGGTAGAAAATTACGCGTATTTCCTTGACTGTCACTATATGCCCTACATTTATTGCTAGCGCTCTCGAGCGCTAGCAACTACGTTAGTCCAAATTTCTTGAATACGCATGCTCGGCTTCACGGTCGTGCATTCTGGGAAAACTGAAAACTACTATAGATAGACCGTACGATAACAATTCCGTTGAATCATGTACTATGTTTATTTATTGTGTAGCTTACACTTTAAAGATAACTACATATTTGTAATACTTCAAATTTTCCGGTTTTTTTCTGACGGAAAAGCCCAAGTCATTATCTGATTGTTCTAAAAAAGGACAAGGCAGGGTTTCTTTTACGTCTAAGCACAACCAAAGATAGACTCTAATTTCTGATTGGTCAATTCAGCCAACTTTACAAATTCCAGAAACAAGAATTTACACTAAAAATAACGAATAAATCCATTATTTATTTTTAAAAAATTCTAATGTGTATTGCTTTTAACCTAATATTTCTTGACAAAGATGACCCTAAGGAGCAAGCTACTTCACATTCGGAACTCTCTGGATTTCTTTATACAACATACACTTTGAGTTATTTTCTATATTCCTATTCTAACTCCCCTGTATTTTGTTTGCTACACTGCCAAGAAATTTTATTCTTAAACCAGCTAATACAATGCCTCAATCTGCAACTTCTCCATATTGTATCAGTGGCGGATCCAGAAATTTTGAAAGGGGAGACCAGTTTGAGGTCAGGATAGGGACCCACAGCTACACACACAAAAAATCCATTGATTTATCAAATATTATGTATTTTATGGACTCAAAAGGGGGGACCGGGCCCCCTGCCCCCCTCTAAATCCGCCAGTGCATATAAAGTCTCCCCCCTCTCCAGTAAAGGTCATAAATGTTCCATTGCGCCAAAACTCCAATAAGTCAACACAAAAATCCCCCCTCATTTCTTTACCTTTGTGTCTATAAAATACACTTCATAAATCAATTATAACAGTATCACTCTCCAGCCTCGATAAAAATTAAAGAATTCAGGAAAATAAATCACTTGATCATGGGTCCTCATTTCCATGTTTAAAAATTGCTACGGCGCTAACTCACCTATCTTTTTTAAAAGATAAACTTGTATTCAGTATGCTTTGACAAATTTCCACGGAAAATTTGTGACCGCGTACACAGCATAAATTAATACCACGCGGAAAAAAGTACTTCAATCTACAGTATTTAACAAAAACACTCTTATTTTCAGGGCTTACCAATAATTTTGTCCAATAGGATATCATTCTTATATAAACTGTTATATACAAAGGGAAGCGACCTGTTTCCCCATAAACCATATATCTAGGAGTATACTACTTTTTAGCTTAAAAAATATATTTCAAATATTTAAGATGAACGTGTTCAATTATATCAATGTTCTCAAAACCCCATATTTCACATTCATACAAAAGTACTGGAGTGACAACTTTATCAAACAAATCAAGCTGGCAATTAAGGATATCCGATCCTCAGCCAGGAACGAATAACTCCAAAAATTAATATTTAATTTGAAATGCATCAAAATGAAGCTTGAAAATGAAATTTTTTCATGCAACAATTTTCATTTTATTCATCTCTATAAGATTCAAGGTTTTTGGAAGTCTTAGAAAAGGTCTTGACATTTGTACCCTATAAAAGGGAAAAAATAATACAGTTTTAGACAAATAAAATTTTCTTGAATCCAGCCTTAGATACCAATGCTTATTAGCATGATATGAAATAAGAAGTACCGGGTAATTTGTGGTGTCTTAACTGTATCGTCAGCATAGAACAAAATAAATAATTTAAAGTACAGCAAAAGTTCCGAGCTAATAATTGGTTAATTACTGCAATAAATCCACAGTAAAAACTCAAAAAAAACAAAATAATCTTTATAAACTGTTTTAATGAACCTAATATGCTTTTAATTATTTACTATTTTAATTATTAAATAATAAATTTAGAAACATGAGACAAGTCCTATAAAAATCCATGCAAAAACATGATTAGAACATGTACATGTATTGATATTTTGATTTGGAAACCTCCACAAGTATTGTAGATTCAAGTTTGTACAAGGCATCCTGCAGTAGTAGGTTGGGTCCATACATTGGAATTAGTTTTACAAATGATCATATATTATAGGGGAAAAAATCTTCTCAAGAATAAAAACCTTCATAAGTCATATAAATATGGAAGCATTTCCATATAGTGTAGATTCAGTTTTGTTCAAATCATGACCCTGTCCTCAAGGGTAGGGTGGCAGACATCTCTGCCTTGAATTTAAAAGCATCTTCAAAAAATTTAGATTCAGTTTCATTCAAAACATGACACCTGGTCGTAGGATGTGGCTAGAACAGGGGGTCAAAACTTACAGAATACATAGGACAAGAAATATTAAATTGCAAATTTTACACTTTTATCTGTCAAGAGCTCGGTTAATTTTATGCATAAAATTGCCCTTTAGATACATCAATTTATTGACTAACACTTTATGTTCCATTTGAAACATCAAATTAAAGTAGAAACATATATATAGATTTTCATATCCAGTTAAAATTTTTCTCTTTAAACTCCAGGTCTTGGAACACAGGTTTTATGGAATTGTAATGTTCTTGAATTTTAATGTAAACATGTATATTTGAGTACTTTCAGAGAAGAAAAATAATATGAGTGCACCCTCTAAAAAATAAAACATATATTGTAATCCTCAGAAACAGTTATAACTTGTATCATTTACTAGTTCCTTATTTTAGATAAGAGCTAGGTTGCACTCCCTAAAGGGTGAATTTATTGATCAAAAACTAGTTTTTGTTTAGGTTTATGGTTTGAAAATAGTTTTCATTAATTTTGAAACCGGTTTTATGGTTTAAAGGTTTTGCTCTAAATGGAAAGTTTCAGTTAAAAAAACACACACACATCAAAGATCAATGACATAGAACTGACATGCCTTCTTGATTTTTTCTTACAATCTGAAGATATTTCTACAACTTATCTTCTCATTTACATGAGAGTGTAACTGTAATATCCATGCTGAGTTCTACCCAGTTTCTTATAAAAAAGAGGCGACAACGGAAAGCTCGTGTCACAAATTATGTTGAGGCAATACTAACCTTGTATAGAATGGATGATTTCCGTGACAGATTTAGAATGAACAGACATACCTTTGAGTCCCTAATTACCATGTTAGCTCCATCTTTGATATATGGTGACCATAACTTCAGCTAACAAGAATGGATCTACTTTTATCATTGACATAAAGAACATTTATTTATGTCTCTGCTTTTTTTAATTAACTTTAGTATTTGTCTTTATGTATGTAACATGGTTACATTTTTTACAACTTGATCAAATAATTGAAGAGAAACAACAATGACTTTTTACACAGCATATGTGCCCCGAAAACTCGTCGATTCTGTTATATTGCTACCCACATTGGTCACATTGCAACACCAAAAACTCTGCATTCGCCATGCTGAAAAGAAACCAAAACCGCACCCGGAGGTGGTTTAAAGTTTTCAGGAAACTAGTTTCAGTTTAAAGCCGATAAACGAAAAAAATAGTTTTGGTTTGAAACTAGTTCGTTCCAGGTTTTGCAAATAAATAGAAAGTTTGGAAAACTGAACTGAAACCTAAACTGGTTTCTCTGCAATAAAAACGCCCTAAATATTGAAAAATAGCTTTAAAAATTGACTGGTTTTGTAGATTTTTTCAGAATATGAGGAAATTGATGCATTTCGTGATGTCATAATGCATTGACCAAAGGTTTAAATGATATTTAATGCATTGTTAACTAAAATGAATCAGTTCAAATTTTTAGGAATTCACAGGTCTTTGCACTTTAATCTGTAAAATTTGCGCGTAAAACTTCTACTAAATCCTCTAATTATGATCGAATGGTTGTTCGTGAGATGTTCACATGAGTTTGCATAAAATTTATACTTACATGATAAGTAAGGGTGGGCCATTTGCTCATGATTTTACCAAGCAAATATTGGGAATATGCCTTCAATCCAGTACATATATATTTCTGTAGTACATAAGTACTGGGTATAAAAAAGCAGCAAACAGAAACATTACTTATTTATACATTTATCCATACATAATACATCTGATAAGTAGTTATAATCCACATTTACTGTTAAATAAGAAATGAGAATTATATTTTATCATGCAGGATTCATGGTCTGTTGGCTTTATTTAAAGTAATTGGACACAGATTTGGGGATAATTTTTTCTGTATAATATTTATATATTTTATATATTTATATATATTTTATATTTATATAAACTTATATATTTTAATAGCATTTCACACAAAAATTAATTACAAATCTTATTTATTTTAAAAGTTATTATAACTTTAAATTTTTTGGCGGGTTTGATTGACACATCCTTGCACTTTCACAAATTTTAAGTTAACTCTTAATACTTAGGGAAAGTGGCAATCTTGTTGTGTATAAATGAAAAATATTAATACTATAATCCAGAAAAATCAGAGTAGACATGTTCGAAAGCAAAACAAACACACAATATATTCTCAGTCCGTGCAGTTGTGGTGAGCAGACTTTGACTATTGAACGCACCCGGTGAATCGTAAACAATCAACAATAACAGAGCTCCTGCCCTGTTTACAAAAAACTGTGTACATAACATGAGTGTGATCGATTTGCACACAAGATTTAGTTCGGAATGACAATACTTGTGAAGGAATTTTGCTTTGTAACATTTCTACTCTGAAAAAAAATTATTTTTCTGGATTAAAGTTTTAATATTTCTCATTAATACACAAAAAGACTGCCACTTTACCGAAGGATTAAGAATAAAGTTAAAATTTGTGAAGGTGCAAGGATGTGTCAATCAAACCCGCCAAAAAATTTGAAGTTTTAATAACTTTTAAATGAAAAAAGATTTTTAATTAAATTTTTGTGTGAAATGCTATTAAAATATATAATTTTTGATATTATACAGAAAAAATTAACTTCAAATCTGTGTCCAAGTACCTTTAAAGTGTTTTCCTTAAACCAGTGCAAAAGAAATTCTCAATTTTGAATTTCTTAATCTATTTTAGTCCAAAGTAGAAAATCCTTATGTATGATTTAAAGGTCACATGCAGTTAAATAAAATTTATTTTTACAATTGGCATTTCGGCAAGTCAAAGAGCTTATTCAATCACATATATGTACATATAATAATATAAACTTTATTTAATTTTGAAGGTCATTAATTGAAATCAGTACAAAGACCTTAGACATGTGTATAGGCCAATCGAGAATGCATTATTTATATATACTGAATGACCCTTGTAGTATGTTTTGGTATGGACAACCGATGCTAACATTAACAAAAAAGCAGCTTTATGATATTTTGTCATTTCCAAAACTGCATGTTATAGGGGATTCAGGTTACAGTGACACATTTAGTTCTTTCTAATTAAATATTCTACATATTTCTGATAGTTCAACGTATCTGGATTGTGGAAAATTTTGTGTTGTAGCTAGTTGATAGTGTTATCCTATGTATTTGTTATATACATATATAATTGATTTTTTGTCCCAACAAGACTAATTGTGTAATTCTTATTCACAGATGGATGTCAACCCATCAGTCCTCCATCAGCCACAAGTGTTACAGAGCCAGCAGATGGACAGTGACCTTGAGAGCTGTGACCTTCACCCCATTCATCCGGTCAATGTGAGGCTCCCGACCTATACCCGCCACTCCAGTCCTTCTCCTCTAAGGATCCCAGTGGATGGAGTTCATCAGTCCAGAGTCGACCCACCAACAGCCAACCAACCACTGAAGTCCACCACAACACAATCTCTAAGGAGGCCGAGATACAGAATTCCCACATCTCACCATCCATCTCACTGCCAGATCCTTGAGTCCAGTCCTACTCCCTTGAGACTCGACAACAGGTGCTATCCTCAGTATCTAACCAGATCCCACACACGATCTCCATCACCTCTCACACTGATGAACCTCCACCTGGGATCAAGGTATCTCACCCGATCTCGAGTCAAGTTGTGGAAGCAGAAAGGGAAACAACCATGTCCTGTCCATGGGAAAATCATCCGAAGACAACTTCCTCGACATCAGTCCACACCCAAGCTTCAGCTGAGACCTGCCTCCCAGAACCACCAGTCCAGTCCTGTGGATGTTAAAGCAAGGCAAGGTCTCTTCTCCAGCAATGTTCAACAAAGAAGTGGACATGCAGCCAGCTACGTGCCAACACCCCAGAGACTGAAGGCTAATCCAAAAGAGAGGGGATCCCCACCAAGAAAGAAGGGCTTTGTTATGAAGATCAGGAAACTTGCCGCCAGGGTCCAGAAGAGTGTCTCTAAGGTGGTCCAAAGAAGACAGACTGTGGATGTGTCAGATTCCTCCAATGTGCAACAGGCCAGTGATGTCCAGTGGGTTGAGCTGAACTCCAGACAGAAGCAGAACTACTTCACCGGTTCCACAGAGGATCTGGATGCGAGTCTACCTGTTACATGCTTCAGAACAAAGAAAGTGAAAGTCACTAAACCAAATCCCTCCAAAGCCCACATCAGGAGAATGATGAAGGAGAAACAGAAGAGGGCCCTGTCTACTCCAGCCAGAGCCAAACGCCTTTCCATGCTACAGTCACCCAGCAAGGTCCCATTTGACAAACCATGCAATGCATCAGATGCTGCCATGTCTCATCAGAAAACCCTTGGAACAACTGACCACACCTATGCAGCAGTACATGTCCATCATCCTCCTGAGTCACCACTGCACCAGACAGCGAAGTCACCAGTCAGCTTTGCATCAACTCCAAAGCCTTCTCCAAAGTCAGACAACCAACCACCTAGAGTTCCACCAATCATCATCAAGAAAACTGCTGTTGTGACAACGAAGCCAAGCGTGGAGACACAGAGAGTGCCACCAATCGTCATTAGCAGGACCAACACTGTTGTTAATCCTCTCACTCCTCCAACCATCAACTCCAGCAGCCAGGAATCCTCGTGTGACTCCTCTTGCCTGACTGAGACCAGCCACACATCCTCACAGGAGCAGCCCATTAGCAGTTCATCAACACACTACACAACTGTTCCACCACGTCTAAGGGATTACACCTGGATATCACCAATCATACGGTCCAAAGTACAGAGGTTTGTGGAAGGGTCAACTACCGAGATATCATCATCACACAGACAGAACTTGCCATCTACTGTTAATGTTCCTCAGAAACCTCCAGTCAACTCCCAGAGAGAAGCAGTATGTACACCAACCCAGTTACCCATGACAGAAGGATCAGCACCAAGGCAGCCTCTACAAGCAACTCAACTGCAATCCTCTGTAACAAGGACACCATCTTCAGCCACATTACTAGTACCAGCAACTTCAGCCACAAAGAAACCCCTGCAAGTGCCAGCAACATCAGCCACAATCAAATCCCTACCAGTGCCAGCAACCTCAGCCACAACGAGACCCTTAACAGAGCCAGCAACTTCAGCCACAATCAAACCCCTACCAGTGCCAGCCACAACAAAACCAGTACCTGTGCCATCAACTTCAGCCACAATAAAACCATTACCAGTGCCAATGACTACAGTCACAACAAACCCCCTACCAGAGCCAGCATCTTCAACTGCAACAAAACCCCAACCAGTGTCATCAACTTCAGCCACAACAAAACCCCTATCAGTGCCAGCAACATCAGCAGACTTAGCATCCCAAAAGATGTCATCTACTTCAGCCACAGGTGGATCTCAACAAGCTCATACACTCCAGTCAGCTTTAGTTACCAGGAGCAATGTGTTGATCAAAGTGGAGGCCAGAAATTACCTCGGGTACATCTACAAGTTTGGGAAAACTAAGGAGCAACTGATAGATTTACTATCATCAACTCTAAGGCGTTTTGTTAGGCATCGGGAGACATACTTCCTCATAATCAACCATCTCATCCAAAATGGTTTCTTGACACAACAAGATGTCCTGACCATCAAACTTGCAATAAAGCGCCAAATTGCAGAAGCCCAGCAGAGAACCAACTCCACCACATCATCTTCCGGGAAGACCACAGTGACTCAGAAGTCATCAACACAGACAACTCAGATGTCCAATTCACAACAGAAGCCAATGCAAGCAAAAGTGACTCAAGTGGTGCCTCCACAGAAGGAGAGAATGATGCAATCTTCAGCATTCCAGCAGGTGCCCTCACAGACATTTCCATCTCATCAGAATCCTCCTCAGCAACCATTCCAGAAGCTGCCAACACAAGCAACAATGGCCCAGCCTCTCCCATCACAGCAGACCACCACACAGATGTCACAATCCAGGTCACTGACCACTATGGTACAACCTTCTCAACAGATCCCTGTACCTGCAGCAAATGTCCAGACAAGTCAGCTACCACCACCTCCAAAGAGACCTTCATCACTAGACATCCAACCCTGTCACCAGATGCCAAATCCTCAGACGACTACTCAGCCACCACCATGTCTTCCACCAGGGCAGCTGCCTTCACAACAGAGGTGTACTACAGAGACACGTGTCACTCCTCCAGTGTCTCGTCCACAGCAGCCAAACTCACTGCCTCCAATATCCCTACAACCAGAGTCAACAGGAGCCACATCACGTCCAACTATTTCTCTGTCCAGTTCTGCAAACCTTACAGCAGAGCCACCTGTCAGTCCTTCAGTGCCAAGCCCACCTTGTACTTCAACAACTTCCTCTGTTTCACAAGGGGCTTCTTCTGCACCACAAGTTCCAATCCATCAAGCACCACTCTCCACCACCAGTGTAGCTACACGGCATCCAATTAGTCTCCTCACAAAGCCTTATGATCGTCAGGTTCTGGGATCACAGACCTCCACAAACCAAGACAAACCAACTACTGCCTTGGCATTGGTCATTCCAAGCATCCGGGTCCATCAGAGTGAGCAGACACTACATGATGACATCAGAACTCTCGCTGTCCCATCCTCCATGTCTCCAAAATCTAAGAAGCGTTTATTCCCTGTGGAATCTACCTCAGAGGACTTCAACCCACTTCCACTGAAGAGACGTAGAATCAGCTACTCCGATTTCCATGCCGAGAACCGAGCCTGGACCTTGAGCAGCATCAAGTCAAACCCTGACGACTGCAAGCAGTGTGATGGAATCAACGAGATACTCCACGAGACTCCCGAGAACCTCGATAAGTACTGGATCACCAGGCCGACGGAGCGTGCCCCAGTCACCATTACTCCCGTCGATCTGTGTTCACTGCACTCGTACGCTGGAGGCAAGCCCCACCTGATGGCCAAGAGACTGGTTTGGAGGTTGTTTACCATTCGTCAGCTGTACGGTAACCGGTTCAACAGTCTGGACGAGGACCTGACCACCAAGATCCGGCAAGCCGTCATGTTGTGGACAGAGTGTGACAGGGAACACTGGGACAAGAAGTGTGTGCCATTCATCAACAACGGCATCCGCTACCTCTTCAACGAGAAACTCCGCCGGTACGAGCATCTCCTGAACCACACCTGCCCTCCCACCGACGACCACGTAACCAACCCCTGTACAGCTCTTGTGCCTGTCTAAAGGAATTAAAGTGTTGCTGCCAAATTGTAGTCTTGTCCAGCTATGAATTTCAATGTGTTATTAAGACTTGGACAGAAGTGATCTAAATGCCAGTGATTCCTTTTTGTGTGACATTCTTTCAACATGTGTACATTGTTTTACCTAGTGTCATTGTAAAAGGACAATTTCTTGAGTTTTCTCTGAATAGATCATTTGATCAATGACTTTCAATGTTCATTTATTATTTAGTAGCTCTGTGACAATGTCATAGAGTAAAGAAGACTTTTCTATTGAGTTTGACTTTGTGAAAAATGAGTTATACAATGTATATGACAATGTAAATATGTTCTAAAATCTTGGAGATGTTTAATGTCACAGACGTTATCATGAAATGCATATACCTCAGCATCAAGAGTTCTTATATGTCTTAATCATATATTTATTTATTTATTGAATAAATTATTTGTTCCTTGAAAAGCTTCTTTTTGTGACTTTCAAGAGGAAATTAGACATTAAGGGTAATCACCCTGGTAAAGGAAATCTCAATAATTTTCATCTTTTCTGCAATAATATGATAATGTATAAAGTTGTTTCAATGCAACATATTATCCCATGAAGTTTGATTCAGTATTTCAACATGATTTGAGCTGAATAAATTCCTAACTTTGCAAAAATTGAATCGGAAAGAAAGAAGGTGTACAAGGCGAGGACAAACCCCTGCTATGAAACAATGTTTTACTGAATTTTGAAGTTCAAGGAAAAGATATTCCTAAAATTTTGTTTTCTGTACTGGTATCTTTAAAACATTTCATTTATTTTATAAAAGATTTGCTAGTTAGGAATATTTAGTGGAAAATGGTGGTGGTGGTGGGGGTTAGTTCCATTAAAATACGATTTTTCAAAGCAGGGGATTGTCCTTGGCTTGTATGCCTCCATTCTTTCCCCTTACAAACTAGGAAATGAAGATAATTTGTTTAATCTAAGAAGTTAGTAACTTCTATTCCCAGCTGTAGAAGAAACAGCCATATGTAACAAAAATTACATGTATGTCTATTGCACATTTAGAGCACTCATGCAAATATGACACTACTGAGAGGATATGGAAATAGGTTTTTTTTTTTTTTTCAAATTTGGGGTTTTGATTTTCCATTTTGAACAATTTTTCAAAAAGAGGCTAATCTCTAACTAAACAACCGTTGACATTAATATTGACAGACAAGGGACAGAACATGATCAGAAAGGCTTAATTGGACCTAATCAGTTCAGTCTTTTTTATCACATCTTCAGATGCAGCAGTTATAAATGTTGTCCAATGACCAATTATACCAGTTTTTCTATTACTTTAATATTGTTGAAAATGTAAGACAATGTTAACATTTCCGTTTGTTTCAAAGTTTATTAATCCAAAGTCACCGTGATCGTATAGATTTTTGATTGACAGTTTCCAAAAATATAATCAGAATAAACCTAAACACTTTTTATACAAAAGTTTATAAGATCCATCACAAATATAAAGGAGCATAGGACTAAAATCCCCCAAAATAGAGAGTCCAATACATGTAGATTAATTCCAAGAGTAGTCCAAAAGGAGAGGTTAAGTGAAAGAGTGATTAAAAGGAATTGAAGAATGAATGAATAGAATGACGTCTTCAGGCAAAACAGGGTATTTTGTGCTCAGAGAGTTTTCATGGTCCTGGATATATAAGTACTTTCTATTGGCTGTCTTACCATTACATGCTACAAACACTTTGTCTGTAGGTCTGTCTGTTGACCTATGAACCCCTACATGGCACCACCTCAAATACAGGTAAACATACATTAGTAATTAATATTTATAGACTCGGTCCCCATATCTGCACTGCAGGAATTCTAGCCCTATGCTCTTTTACTTATCTTCTTCAAAGTCCCTAATTTTATTACTCCTGGTCAAGAATCTTAATATTAATGTTGCATTATTAATTGTATTACTTAGTATTGATTGGCTCAATTTGTCTATTCTGATCAATTTCATTACAAAATGATTTAAAATTATAGTTCATTGTAACAACAACAACATCTAATTTGTTCTAAAAAGATATTATAGTTCATGGAAGTCCCTTTTCCAATTATAAAGTCACTGTATATGGTACACTAATAATGTACATCCTGGTTTAATAAACTTTTACTTTATGTTACTGTCACTACTAAGTTCACTATTATAATATCAATGACTAGAATGATCATAATATGAATATACCCTGGTAGTCCAAGTTCAAAATATTCAAATAAAAAATTCGTTCTAAAACCTAGGTTTACAAAAGAGGCACATAATCAGGTTATTTTAAAATTGCCACTAGGACAGATTTCTTTGTTTTATTTTCAGTAAAAACAGTCCACAATGTTAATAACCGTGTGGCAGCAGTGTGTTCATCTGGACAGCTTTCTGTAAAAATAAAAATAAAAATCTTATGATCTTAAGCAATGAACACAGGTCCTTCACATCAAAAACATCTGATGTATTTCTCTGAGATGTCATAAGGATTGACTGATCCAACTTAAGACGTGGAGGTTTGAAAGATACAAGAAAGAATTCATGCATGAGTGATTATAGTCATGCAGAAATATATTACAATTCGGTCACAAAGGTAAATAAAACAAATAGGTATCATTTTTGAACATCTATCTTGACATAAATTTGGGCTGGTACGTGATCAAATTAACTGTAAGGCCCTTCAGATTACCTGACCAAACATTATTTATATCCAGATAGATATCGTTAATGCAACCAAAACGATCGTTTAAAATGATACCATATTTCGTAATTATTAATACATGTAGAGAGTACTACAGGAAGTCTTTAACATCATATTAAATTTGATGTAAAATTTCAGGTCAAGTACCTGCTTTTAATGAAGTTATTCAAATTCCACTTGGCACAATATGCCAACACGGGACTTAAAGAAATATAACTGTTCCTGCATTTATTTTGACCTATTTCACTATGATCTGTTTCATTTTGACCTACTTCCTTACGACCTACTTTATGATGACCTATTTCACCATGACCCATTTCAGTATTATGACCTATTTCACAGTGACCTTTTTCACTTTGACCTTTTTCACTTTGACCTACTTCTCTGATTTCTCTATGACCTATATCAGTGACTTGCCTTGTTTTCTGCTATTGTTGCTGTCCAGTCTTCGCCAGCAATGACTGGAATGGCTTTCAGGATCGTTTTGGTTGCATTAGCAGCATTTGTCTGGAATGTCTTCAGTACGCTCTCAATATTCACCTGTAATAGTTGTAAAACATTCTCTATGACACCAACAAAACTGTAAGTCTCTGTCAAGACCGTAGCTCTACTGGTTTGTACTCATAACAAAGGAAGAGAAAAGTAGCCATTTGGATTTGAAACTTTACAACAGCAATAAATATAACAAGCTAATTCAGAGAATTTGTGTCCCCCACTTAGGGAAAAAGTAAACCATGCGCAGTTCGGGGCATGGGGGGGATGGGGGGGAGTCGGATCCCGCTGACTGAATTTGTAGATTTATTAAATGTATAAATGTATACTGATATAAGCAAATAATATATGCCAATATGGATATAAAAGATTTGATTGCCTATTCTTTATTATATGTATAGAAGATTCTTTTTATATGGAATATTTATCACACTGTAATGTAATGTAAGTCAGACCTCATAAATTTTTCATTTCACATGCTGAATACTATCATTTAGTAAAAAAAAGTATTTCGGAAAAAAGAAGAAAATGGATCGTCCGGGATTCGAACCGGGACCTCTCACATGTGAAGCGAGAGACATACCACTACACCACGGAACCGCTTTAAACTGGCGAAAATTATATGCAAAGATGAAGTCACATACATGTATATATTCACATTCGATATTGTCAAAAATTTACTCAATGCATGGTGTCTAATTTAACCTTTATCAAACAGCTCTAATGTAATAAGAATATAAAGTCCGCCGAGAGCCTGTTTTATGCGTAATAACTCTCCTCATGCCCCTGTGCTATAGAAATATGTCCATAGGACATGAATGTCCCCCCGAGGGTATATTAGTAATGCAACATGAAAATTTGTATTAGTGTATGAAATTTGATCAGAATATCTTGAATAGTGATGCAGTTGAATTGCTTACATTAGTATGTATCAGCATATGAAGTTTGACACTAATTTCATTAAAATGAGGTCAAGGTCAAAGGAAATGCCAAGGTCAAAAACTGTTGATGCAGTTGAAAAGCTCTCATCAGTATGTTTCAGCATATGAAGTTGAAAAAAATATTATGAATGGTTTCTTAAAGACTTAAAAACAATTTGATAAAAGTGAGGTCAAGGTCAGATGAAAGGTCAAGGTCAAAAATGTTGATGCAGTTGCATATCTCTCATCAATATGTATCAACATATGAAGTTTGATAAAAATATCTAGAATGGTATCTTTAAAATTGAGCTAAACACTAATTAAAGGTAAGTGAGGTCAAGGTCAAAGGAAAGGTCAAGGTCAAAATGGTGATGCATTTGAATAGCTCTCAGAAGTATGTATCAACATGTAAAGTTTGATAACACCATCTTGAATGGTATGTTTAAAACTGAGCTAAACACTTATTTAAGAAAAGTGTGGTCAAGGTCAAAGGAAAGGGCAAGGTCAAAAAATGTTGATGCAGTTGCATAGCTCTCATCAATATCTATCAGCATATGAAGTTTGATGAAAATATCTTGGACAGTTTCTTTGAAACTGAGCTTTGAACAGAGCTAAACACAAAGTGTGACGGAAGGACAGATGGAAGGACAGAAGGACGAAAAGATGGAAGGATGGAAGACCGACATGACAAACACTATATGCCCCAGCCATATTCATGGCGGGGCATAACAAATGGGGTGGGACACTTTGAGAGGGGTGGGAGAGGTCCTAGGGAGTTTTGGTATAAAATTACATTGCAAAAGCTCAAAATCTTCTTGAAATATTGCCCCTCTAGCTCCTAGGAAGTTTTGGTATAAAATTACATTGCAAAAGCTCAAAATCTTCTTGAAATATTGCCCGGAAAGGATAGTGTTACACATAGAGAGAATGTATAAATTTACGACCTTGAACTTTGATCTTTTGACCTCAAAATCAATAGGGGTCTTCCTTAGGCCACAGGGTGTTGTTATGTAAAATTTCATTGCAAAAGCTTAAAGGGTTCTCGAGATATTGCGCGGAAATGAATGTGTTATAACAGACAGAATTTGCAAATTTATGACCTTGACCTTTTGACCTCAAAATCAATAGGGTTAGTCCATAAGGAGTTGCTATGCAAAATTTCATTATAAAAGCTCAAAGGGTTCTTGAGATATAGTGTGGAAACGAAAGCATTACAGACTGACAGAAAGACGGACAAACGGACGTTCAGACGGAGAGACCCAAATTAATATCCCCCACTTTTCAAGCGGGGGACAATAATGATCCTTGATTAAGTCTCTTTTTGAGGCAACTTGTTTGCCAAATTAAATTGAGAACTTACAGCCTCCTCGTCATCCTTCCAGCTGTCGTAATCCGTAACCAATGCCAATGCTGCGTAGCACAACCCTAATTCCTTTGCTAGGATCACCTGTTAAAAACCACCAACAAATAAATAATAACCAACTTCAGGGAATACAGTTGGAGAGGGAAAAAAAGAATCTAGCAGACAAATTAAATTTCTTGATTAAGACAAAATTAAGATTTGAGCACTAATTACTTCCCTTATCACCAAGAGCAAGAGAAAGAGGATTTACAAAGAAAAACAATGTAAAACGACTACTGTACAAAGGGAAAATTTTCGCCCCCATTTTAATTTTTGCCCCTTTTGCCCTAACCTCTGTTGGGTGAATTTAAAACAGGGTGAATTCAAAGAATACAATATAATTTCTTAAGCAAAAGTGTGACCGAGTGAATTCAAGACGGGGCAAAATTGTTTGCAAGTGTGAAAGGGCAAAAATGAAGTGGGGCGAAAATGACCCTGTATTCAGTATACCTCAGGTACGGTTGTCATGTTGACACAGTGTGCCCCCCAGGAATTCCACAGCTTGCTCTCTGCCCGGGAGGAGAAGCGAGGCCCCTCTATTGTTAAAATCGTCCCCTTCTCATGACAACTTATACCAAGATCTTTAGCACATTTGTATAAAATCTGTGGAAAACAAAGATATGATACAGTAATGCAACATAAAAATGCCGAATTCAACATCTTTTAACATCATGAGCAATTATTCTATAGTCTAAGATATGATACAGTTATGCAAAATAAAAATGCCGAATTCAACATCTTTTAGCATCATGAGCAATTATTCAATAGTAGTTTAACATTTTTAATTGTACATTCAACTTGTAATCTTGAACTCGATAGGAATGAGAAAAAACTGAGAGATAATTGAAGGTTCTTGATATTGAGGATAAGATACAAAGAGAAAGAGAACTTGTGACTTCCAACTCACATTGACAGATAGTATTTGAGATACAGGTGTTTGAGATCAGATCGTGATCTGTATTTTTGTCTACTACATCATTATCTTAGTCAGATGGCTGATGTACATTCCTTTTTCAATTCAATCAGAGATAAACCTTTTGATTCACTCACACAGCTAGCAATCTATATTAAAGACAGAGATTTATTGAATTCTGATTTATTGATGATTTTCTTTTGAGCAACAATAACTGGTTTTATATGCTAGGAGACTACCTTCCTTGTCCTGGGACAGAAGGGTTCTGCCATTGGGAGGTGACAAATCCCCGGAGGAGAGGTGGACTCCCCGTCAAAAAAGGTTTGTATGCGTTTCTGTGTTCTGAAAAAAAAAAAAAACATGCAAAATTGCTATACATGTAATAAAATATGGTTACATCATTATATCAATCATGCTTACAATGACACCATGCTTACAATGACATGCGTACAATGAATTCATGATTACAATGACTTCAAGCTTACAATGACATCATGATTACCATAACATGCTTACAATGAAATCATGCTTGTAACACATCATGCTTACAATGACATGCTTACAATGACACCATGCTTACAATGATAAGCTTACAATGACATCATGCTGACCTTGGCATGCTTACCATGATATCATGCTGACCTTGGCATGCTTACAATGAAACCATGCTTACAATGATAAGCTTACAATGACATCATGCTTACAATCAATGACATCATGCTGACCTTGGCATGCTTACAATGACATCCTGCTTGTAACTATGACTTCATGCTTACAATGACATGCTTACAATGAAACCATGCTCACAATGATAAGCTTACAATGACATCATGCTTACAATGACATCATGCTGACCTTGGCATGCATACAATGACATCATGCTTACAATGTTTGACTGTAGTGACACTTTGGTATAAACATGTTTGACTGTAGCTGTGTTACCTGTCAATAAACTGGTCTATGACCACGATGTCCGCTGGGTGCATGTTATGCTGTAGAGAACCGCAGGCCGTAGTCACCAGGAGGTGGGTACAGCCAAGTTCATGTAGAGCCCAGATATTGGCTCGATAGTTTACATTGGTGGGGTTGATAGAGTGCCCTCGCCCATGTCTGGTAATAAATAAAATAAATTTACCGATGTAGGAATATTGTAATCTAAAGGTTGCTAAATCATTGTATTGAATAAAACACAGCAACAAATGTTTTATTATATGATTCAAATGAATGATTAAATGACACAAATTCAATAAGAAATCCATGATACCTTGCTTGTTTACTTTGGTTAATCCTAGCCAAACACAATGAGAGTGTGAGAGGAAGGGTTAAATAGAATTCAGCTGTATTTAAAATTTGGAATATTTCAATCAATTAATTTCCGTTGCGGTGTAAAAATAATGTCAAGAATAAATTATTAGACTGGGTCAAGAACAAACTTTCAAAGTTCTAAATAAATGTATATTTTCAATTTTTAATGAATTTCATTTTCCCTCTCACCTTGATAAAAGAACACTTGGAACTCCTTCTATTTCACCGGTGATCAAAACATCTGAAGGCTGAATATAAAACAAACGGTTATTTAACAAAGTAAAACAACAGGTTTTAGGTAACTGGTCAGCCCTGGCCTATGAATTTACAATTTTACATTTTCAAGCAAGGTAATTTTGACATGAATAAGTTCAAACATTTTTAGAAAATGAATATAATACCGTAAATCTGGAAATTTTTACGTCGATTTTATTTTGCGAATTCGGGTCAAAATGCTGTTGATTAATTTTTACGTTTCAAAATTTTGCGAATGACCACTGCTTTGTTTAAATTTTCTTATTGGTGATTTATTTTCAAGAAAAATATTTTTGCGAATGCAATGCACTCGCAAATTTGCTAAAAATTTATCTACAGCAAAAATTTCCAGATTTACGGTATGACTTTATCCACAAACCAGTAGCATTTTGCTTCTAATAAAACCTACTGAGCTACACATAATTAGTACCTTTGTCTCTGTATATAAACCTATTAATATTTCTGTCAAACCTTTCCGTATGGCGTATCTATGGTAACCTCCTTGCCATTTTTGAGGATTTCTGGGTTAGACAATCCCGACCCTCCGATGATCCCTATCTTCACCTGAAGGCAACAAGAAGCAGTTCTTCAATTTATTTTAATTTTTTCTTTAATTAGCCAAGAATTAAGAATTTTACAAAACGTTTTAAAACTAATTTTTCATTCAATAAAGGGCCATAAATCTGTCAAATCTGAAATTCAAGGAAACTAAGTCATTCATTCTGATACGCAAACAACCAATTGAAATGTATTTGATTTTTTACTTCAACAAGAGGCCTATGGGCAACAATGCTAACCTGTTTACATGTCTTATGTATAATCTTATTCCCAAAAACTTTTGTCCAGATTTAATAATTATCATTTAACTTTATGCGACAGTATGTCTTGCAAATGAAATCTGTAAACCTACAGGGGTATATGTAATAATTGTTCTCTTTTAATTATGCCCCATACTAAGACAATTAGATATTAATATCTAATTGTCTTAGTATGGGGCATAATTAAAAGAGATCGCTATCATGCAATAAATATGATAGGGAGAGCTAGGGAGCATGCATTATATACATGTATATACTTAAAAAGAGAAAGTGTTTACTTTTAAGAATGTGAAGGTTAATTGTCAATAATAATTGGAGCTGAGGCCAGTGAGAGCCAGATCAATATATCCTACAAAATATGCAAGTGGGAATTAAAAGAAAAGAGGCTGCATTGGGAATTTCAATCACATGCAATTTAAAGATTAATATATTTAACTGTTTTTAATTAAAAGTGATCAGAAATCATCTTTACGCTATTAAGGAGATAGCATATCTTTAGATAATTAGTATGTGTATAGATTGATACATAGATTGATAGAACAGACGGTTTATTCCCTGAACGCCTATATAAACAGTGTAATTATCACACTCAATTAAGAGGCCCTCTGAGGGGCACAGGTAGCGTTTACCTGTTTTACCTGTCTTAAGCACCATAAAAAAATAACTGAATTCAACGGAGAGATTTTTTTTGTCTGTTTGAATATGTCAAATGCATTTAAATCGTTAAAATATTAACATTTGCTGCTTTGAAACATTTTGATTAAAAATAAATAGAATTAAAGATTAATTAGCACAATACAATAAACTTTTTCTAATTTAAATAAGGTAGTTTTTTACTACAAAATTAGAATAAATACATGTACTTTGAAATTTTTAGTAAACAATATTTTAAAAATTTGTTTAACATATTATTCATTTTCTAGGAATTATTGGTAAGATTTTTGAAACATTGATTAATATAAATTGACTAAAATACCTAGGAAACACTTTGAAAATTTGAGTAAAAAATATTTAAAAATTTGAATAACATTTAATTCATTTTATAGGACGTATTTATAAAAATTTCCCTCTATAAGTCTTTGACACAGTCTTCTAAATGCAGGTAGTTTATTCATACAGTTTAAAGCACAGGTAACACGTACAGGTAAAGTCTACCTGTGCACCTCCGAGGGCCTCAGTTGAGTGGGATAATTATACTGTTTATATATATAGGGAGTAGACGTTCAGGGAACCGATCAGACAACCGACTCTTTCAACATATGGAACTTTTATAGGTATTAAAAGTTTGAATTTAAAAGCTATATATTTTGTTATGATAGTGAGACAAGACTATGAAATTGAACAAGCAGCTTTTATAAAATTTTGGATCAACCGGAGTAGAATAAGCAGTTATTCGTTAACATCTAAACAGAACGATCATATCATTGAACATTAATTTTTTATACGATCTGATACGATATTTTACACGATCAGCGTCGATGTGTGATAACTGATATTAGTGGATTCTTTAGGAGGTCTATTAAACACTGTTAAAAAAGCCTTTTATTCAAGTATATAATATAACATGTTTAAAAATGTCGTATCGGATCGTATAAAAAAATTAATGTTCAATATATAGAAATACAGTATTAACTACGTACTTTATGACCTGTTGACATATTCCACAACGTGCTCTTTTTCAAGATGAACAAAGTTACCTCCCTTTCTGTAATAGGAGTATATCTGGTCAACGGCGATCGAACCCGGCTGACCACCACACATTGTCATTAGTGGTTCTAGAATATTTCTAACACTCTCCTATATTTTCATATTAAATTATTTCCCAGGTTCTTATTTTGATTTGAGATTCTGCTTGGTCTTATTTCGGAGCCTGTTTGTACCTTATTTCAACACCTCATGTCAAAATGTAATGAAAACATCAATTTCAATAAACAACAAAATTTATTTAACCTTTGTATAGACAAACAAAAAAATGGTATAATAAAAAAAAATAACAACTGTAAATTCCTGCCTTGTGAAAAAAAATCCTATTTTGAAAATCAAGCAAAAATCACCCCCCCCCCCAACCTGGCGTACGGAAATTGCAGGCACGTAGTATCAGGGGGGGCCAGGGGGGGCCTGGCCCCCCCACTTTTTCTCCCGACATTACCTTTACTATAGAAAATGTTTACTGAAAGGAAGGTTGGCCCCCCCACATTTAATCACAGTGTAGTATTATAAAGAAAATTTACCCCAAAAAGTTTGAATTGAAAGATAGTCGGTGTTGAAAAAGTTGGCTACCCCCCCCCCCCCCCCCCCCCCCACGAAATAGGATTTTCGTACTTTGGGCAACTTTTAATTTTTTGGATTTTTTTTTTTTTTTTGCTTGTCAACTTTTTCAGGTAAGTAAAAAAAAAATTTCTCAGGTTGCCCTCCCCCCACTTTCAAAAACGATGCTACGTGCCTGAATTGTAGGAGTTGCTTGACCAAATTTTTGTGACGTTGTCTAGCTATGATTTACAGCTGGTATTTTTTCTTTTTATGGAAAACGTAGTAAGTGAATTTTTTTTATTTATTTTTGTTATTAGTTTCTTTGTATTCACTTTAATCTTCATGTATGATCCGTGTGATAGAAATTAAATAATTTACACGGAAAGGTTGTAAAAATGTCGTCCAAGGACCAGAATTACGGTGTATATTTGTTGAATTTGTCCAGTTGTCTGGAATGAATTGGATACCTGAAATTATGTTTACTGAGTATATACAGACTACATATCCCACTGATCGAGTGACAGGTGCATGTGTATTGTTATGTTGAGTTACATAATCAGGTACACTGTACATAATAATCAAGGAAAGCAGGAGGCACGTACACTATATACAAACTTTGAAATTTCATCATGGGTATACTGCGATTTTAAACGTCATCATTAAAAATTTGTAAAAATTTAGTAGATAGATGACTGGGTGGGTTGAATGATAAATATTTTTTTTTTCTATCATTACCAATTTTTTGTTGTAATTTAATAATATCTATTAGCATTTATTTCTGACAGATTGTAAATATATTTCCTAACTCTTATTTACAATTCAACTATTTAGATGATTAAAAAAAATGATTAAAAAAAACAAACAGTTTTAACCCTGAATAGATTACCGATTTAAAGGATATAAGATACATGTACCACACCTTTCTAAAATGAATATATATATATCTAAACGTATAATGCTAGTTTACTTGTGATGTTCGTTATTTTTTTCATACGTCGAATATTTGAGGCACTCTCTTGACAAATATAATTTGGGGCGCTCGTGAATTGCTCATATCAGTTTATTTATTTTATTTTTAATCAAATTGTAATAAAACATGCAATAAACACCATTATATCGTTCTTTACTAGTTTATAAACCTTGGGCGCATGAAATGCTAATTTTGGGCGCTCGTGAAATATGTTTGGGGCGCTCGTAAAATACGTAAAAATATTTGGGGCGCTCATGCATGGGGCGTTCTGGTTTTGGGGCGCTTTGACTAGCACCCAACATAATTTCTAAAGGTGCAACCTGTTAAATACCTAATAAACGTCTATAAAAGTGAGAGAACTTACAGCAAATGAATGCTTTTCAAGATTCTCCACTAAACTAGCAGTTACATGGGTTTTTATACTTTATGGAAATAGAATCTAGTGGATGCACCCAAAGGGTATGAACTTTGACTGATATTAGTGACACCCAAAAGGTTAACTTCCGTATTAATAGCCAATCAAAATTTAGATAAACATTAGCCCAAAAGCAACACGTGCTATTCCCTGAGAAGGTTTGTAAACATGGTAAATATAAACAAATGATATTAGGGATAAGGCAGTATACACATATATGTATGAAAACATTAATATTAACACAATTTTACTCAAATATAATGCATAAATGTATATAACAAAATCCATTTCTGCTACACTTTCTACTTTCGATTTCATTTTCTGGCGGGAAATTTAAAATGCTTGAAATATGCATATCAAACATCATCTTCGCTAGCCAAGGGTTTCTGATACGCTACTCTCCTCATAAACCCTTGGCATACGGTGAAGTCAAAAGACGGGATTGTTTTCCGTCACGTGATCTCGAAGGTACGAACAGATTGCGTCATCGCCAGAAATAAAGACACGTGTTAAAAAAAATTAAATCAAAGTTATTTCAAGAATAATTAAGAAGCAATAATTGAGTTATGTTTATTCATTATTTATAGAACAAATCTGAAGCTTCAATATAGATTCTTAATCACATATTATAATTTAGAAGATATTGGATGACACCATGGCTATTCGTTATCTTACGGATCGTTGTTTACTTGCGTTTTTCATTTCCGAGATTAAAGAGTGAAGATGTATTCCGAACGCAAATATCGATTTCTATGAACACCGTAGGCCAAGGGTTTATGAGGAGAGTAGCGTATCAGAAACCCTTGGCTAGCGAAGATGATCAAACATAAATATGGCATTTTTAGCTCACCTGAGCCGAAGGCTCAAGTGAGCTTTTCTGATCACATTTTGTCTTTCGTCCGTCCATCCTGGGGTAGTGTAGATTCTAAATTATTCAAATCATGACCCCCGGGGGTAGGGCGGGGCCACAATGGGGAATCAAAGTTTTACATAGAAATATATATAGGAAAAATCTTTGAAAATCATTTTCTCAAGAACCACTGGGCCAGAAAAGCTGAAACATATGTGAAAGCATCCTGGGGTAGTGTATAGATTCTAAATTGTACAAAACATGACCCCCGGGGGTAGGTGGGGCCACAATGGGGAATCAAAGTTTTACATAGAAATATACAGGAAAAATCTTTGAAAATCTTCTCAAGAACCACTGGGCCAGAAAAGCTGAAACTTATGTGGAAGCATCCTGGGGTAAAAGATTCTAAATTGTTAAAATCATGACCCCCCGGGGGTAGGGCGGGGCCACAATGGGGAATCAAAGTTTTACATAGAAATATATATATAATAGGAAAATCTTTGAAAGTCTTCTTCTCAAGAACCACTGGGCCAGAAAAGCTGAAACTTATTTGCACATGGAAGCATCCTGGGGAAGTGTAGATTTCAAAATGTCTAAATTATGATCAGTGGGGTAGGGTGGGGTCACAATATGTATTACAAGGGGGAAATCTAGTAAAGAACAGAATGGTCAAAGCTTCTTAGGTGAGCGATGTGGCCCATGGGCCTCTTGTTTCTCTTGAAATTTTGATTTTATTTATTCAACATATACTCATACCATATGATCTGTAGTAGACATATACCCTCACCACACTCTGTATTGTAGATATATACTCCTACCACACTCTGTTGTAGACATATACTCCTACAACGCTCTGTAGTAGACATATACTCCTACAATGATCTGTAGTAGACATCTACTCCTATAACTATCTGTAGTAGACATATACTCCTACCACACTCTGTAGTAGACATATACTCCTACCACACTCTGTAGTAGACATATACTCCTACAATGATCTGTAGTAGACATCTACTCCTATAACTATCTGTTGTAGACATATACTCCTACCACACTCTGTAGTAGACATATACTCCTATCACTATCTGTAGTAGACATAATTATACTCCTACCACACTCTGAAGTAGATATACTCCTACCACACTCTGTAGTAGATATACTCCTACCACAATCTGTAGTAGACATATACTCCTACCACACTCTGTAGTAGACATATACTCCTACCACTATCTGTAGGAGACATATACTCCTACCACGATATGTAGGAGACACACCCTCACCACACTCTGTAGTAGACATATACTCCTACCACATTCTATAGTAGACATATACTCCTACCACACTCTATAGTAGACATATACTCCTACCACAATCTATAGTAGACATATACACTACCACACTCTGTAGTAGACATATACTCCTACCACACTCTGTAGTAGACATATACCACTACCACACTCTGTAGTAGACATATACTCCTACCACACCCTGTAGTAGACGTATACTCCTACCACACTCTGTAGTAGACATATACTCCTACCACACTCTATAGTAGACATATACTCCTACCACTCTCTGTAGAGACATATACTCCTACCACACTCTGTACTAGATATACTCCTACCACGATCTATAGTAGACATATACCACTACCACACTCTGTAGTAGATATATACTCCTACCACACTCTGTAGTAGACATATACTCCTACCACACTCTGTAGTAGACATATACTCCTACCACTCTCTGTAGAGACATATACTCCTACCACACTCTGTAGTAGATATACTCCTACCACACTCTGTAGTAGACATATACTCCTACCACACTCTGTAGTAGACATATACTCCTACCACACTCTATAGTAGACATATACTCCTACCACTTAATGTAGTAGACATATACTCCTACCACTCTCTGTAGTAGACATATACTCCTACCACACTCTGTAGTAGACATATACTCCTACCACACTCAATAGTAGACATATACTCCTACCACATTCTATAGTAGACATATACTCCTACCACACTCTGTAGTAGACATATACTCCTACCACACTCTGTAGTAGACATATACTCCTACCACACTCTGTAGTAGACATATACTCCTACCACTCTCTGTAGAGACATATACTCCTACCACACTCTGTAGTAGATATACTCCTACCACACTCTGTAGTAGACATATACTCCTACCACACTCTGTAGTAGACATATACTCCTACCACACTCTATAGTAGAGATATACTCCTACCACTTAATGTAGTAGACATATACTCCTACCACTCTCTGTAGTAGACATATACTCCTACCACACTCTGTAGTAGACATATACTCCTACCACACTCTGTAGTAGACGTATACTCCTACCACACTCTATAGTAGACATATACTCCTACCACATTCTATAGTAGACATATACTCCTACCACACTCTGTAGTAGACATATACTCCTACCACACTCTGTAGTAGACATATACTCCTACCACACTCTATAGTAGACATATACTCCTACCACACCCTGTAGTAGATACTCCTACCACATTCTATAGTAGACATATACTCCTACCACACTCTGTAGTAGACATATACTCCTACCACACTCTGTAGTAGACATATACTCCTACCACTCTCTGTAGTAGACATATACTCCTACCACTCAATGTAGTAGACATAGACTCCTATCACTATTTGTAGTAGACATATACTCCTACCACTCAATGTAGTAGACATATACTCCTACCACACTCTGTAGTAGACATATACTCCTACCACTTTCTGTAGTAGACATATACTCCTACCACACTCTGTAGTAGACATATACTCCTACCACACTCTGTAGTAGACATATACTCCTACCACTTAATGTAGTAGACATATACTCCTACCACTCTCTGTAGTAGACATATACTCCTACCACACTCTGTAGTAGACATATACTCCTACCACACTCTGTAGTAGACATATACTCCTACCACTCTCTCCTACCACTCTCTGTAGTATACATATACTCCTACCACTCTCTGTAGTAGACATATACTCCTACCACACTCTGTAGTAGACATATACTTCTACCACTCTCTGTAGTAGACATATACTCCTACCACACTCTGCAGTAGACATTTACCCCTACCACACTCTGTAGTAGACATTTACCCCTACCACACTCTGTAGTAGACATTTACCCCTACCACACTCTGTAGTAGACATATACTCCTACCACACTCTGTAGTAGACATATACTCCTACCACTCAATGTAGTAGACATATACTCCTACCACTCTCTGTAGTAGACATATACTCCTACCACACTCTGTAGTAGACATTTACCCCTACCACACTCTGTAGTAGACATATACTCCTACCGCTCTCTGTAGTAGACATATACTCCTACCACACTCTGTAGTAGACATATACTCCTACCACACTCTGTAGTAGACATATACTCCTACCACACTCTGTAGTAGACATATACTCCTACCACACTCTGTAGTAGACATATACTCCTACCACACTCTGTAGTAGACGTATACTCCTACCACACTCTATAGTAGACATATACTCCTACCACATTCTATAGTAGACATATACTCCTACCACACTCTGTAGTAGACATATACTCCTACCATACTCAATAGTAGACATATACTCCTACCACACCCTGTAGTAGACATATACTCCTACCACATTCTATAGTAGACATATACTCCTACCACACTCTGTAGTAGACATATACTCCTACCACACTCTGTAGTAGACATATACTCCTACCACTCTCTGTAGTAGACATATACTCCTACCACACTCTGTAGTAGACATATACTCCTACCACTCTCTGTAGTAGACATATACTCCTACCACTCAATGTAGTAGACATATACTCCTACCACACTCTGTAGTAGACATATACTCCTACCACACTCTGTAGTAGACATATACTCCTACCACACTCAATAGTAGACATATACTCCTACCACTCTGTAGTAGACATATACTCCTACCACACTCTGTAGTAGACATATACTCCTACCACACTCTGTAGTAGACATATACTCCTACCACACTCAATAGTAGACATATACTCCTACCACTCAATGTAGTAGACATATACTCCTACCACACTCTGTAGTAGACATATACTCCATATACTCCTACCACTCTCTGTAGTAGACATATACTCCTACCACACTCTGTAGTAGACATATACTCCTACCACACTCTGTAGTAGACATATACTCCTACCACTCTCTGTAGTAGACATAGACTCCTACCACGATCTGTAGTAGACATATACTCCTACCACACTCTGTAGTAGACATATACTCCTACCACACTCTGTAGTAGACATATACTCCTACCACGATCTGTAGTAGACATATACTCCTACCATACTCTGTAGTAGACATATACTCCTACCACACTCTGTAGTAGACATATACTCCTACCACAATCTGTAGGAGACACACCCTCACCACACTCTGTAGTAGACATATACTCCTACCACTCTCTGTAGTAGACATATACCACTACCACACTCTGTAGTATACATATACTCCTACCACACTCTGTAGTAGACATATACTCCTACCACACTCTGTAGTAGACATTTACCCCTACCACACTCTGTAGTAGACATATACTCCTACCACACTCTGTAGGAGACATATACTCCTACCACACTCTGTAGTAGACAATTACCCCTACCACACTCTGTAGTAGACATATACTCCTACCACACTCTGTAGTAGACATATACTCCTACCACACTCTGTAGTAGACATATACTCCTACCACGATCTGTTGTAGACATATACTCCTACCACACTCTGTAGTAGACATATACTCCTACCACACTCTGTAGTAGACATATACTCCTACCACACTCTGTAGTAGACATATACTCCTACAATGATCTGTAATAGACATATACCCCTACCACACTCTGTAGTAGACATATACTCCTACCACACTCTGTAGGAGACATTTACCCCTACCACTATCTGTAATAGACATATACTACTACCACACTCTTTAGTAGACATATACCCTCACCATGCCAACTGTGTGAGGGTATAAGTAAATAATCAAATACAGTAAAAATCAGTTAAAATGAAGTCAAGGCAACCTGTAAAATAACTTCACTATATCCATATTTTGTTATATCTGTTAAAAGAATTTGTTAAATTTATATCTGGGGATCCAAGATAATTTTGCTATATCTGTAAATTCACAATATCCATGTTTGTACTAAACAAGTTTTGCTGTAGATAAATTATGAAAGTTTGAAATGTGGCATTGTTCTTATTAAATTTCAAAATTGCAATTCAAGGACCATGAAAATCTCTGTTATATGTACAATTAGTTTATAAAATGAAATATTTCCATCATGTGTTGTAGTAGGGTTATCTAAAGTACAAATAAGTAACCTTTTGGCAGCAGTGTCTGTAATTCTCATCTCTTCAGTAACAGATTTTTTTGGATGAAAAATCTGGTCAAGAAAATTAAATTTACTTTATTTTTCTTAATAATAACAATTACATTTAATCTATCAGGATAAAAGCATTTTTCCAAGACATATTATAATGAGTGTAAGATTAATTAAAAAATGTTTATGCCTGTCATTTTGTGCCACAGTATATCAATATGCCCTGTTAAAGAGCAACCACGATGATCATGCACAGTCTCCTCACCACTACCATAACAATGCAATGGGGAATGTAGATTTGTGAACTATATTCACAATCAAAGCTTCAGCATTGTAGAAGTAATTATCATAACAAACATATAAAGAATTTTATTTCAAATTTCAGAAAAAAAAGTTTTCTACATTTTAGTAGTGTGTCCTAAATAATTAATTCTTTATATAAATATATGCATTCTAAACACAAGGATAAAAATGTGTTCCTTAGAGGAACTTTTGATAACTTGTTATTGTGTTTTAACAAAAATCATATAATTAATAACCATATTTACAAAAGAATATAATATCATTAATTTTGGCTATTTGATGTACATGTAACTTAATTAAGTATCATTTTGAGAGCTTAAATTTATTGCCCCTATTGCACTAAAATCCCACATCATATCCTATACCTCGATATTTCTATACAGCACCGAAAATATAGCACTCAATTGTGTTATTGATACAATGTAACTTTGTTCATTTACACTTGTTACAATATGTGACAATGTAATAGACAAACTAGAGTCCTCCCAACAGAGAAAATTCTTGCGAAATACTGTATACAGGGAAATTTTTGCCCCCATTTTATTTTCGCCCCATTTCACCCTTATCACAAGTGGGTTAATTTAAAACAGAGCAAAATCAAAGAACAAAGCATAATTTCTTAAACAAAATTTATCACAAAATTGTTGTACAAAATGGTGAATGGGAGTTAAATATTGGTCTAAAACTCTATGTCCGACTTATAGGCAAATCATAAATAGATTGGTATTTTTCTGGAGGCTAAAAGTATATTTGCATTTCCAACGATTATCAAAGCATAATTTCTTAGATTATATATATAAAATGAACAAAATTGTGATTTGGTGAAAAATATTAATTGAATCCAGGTTAAAACATCAATGGATTTACTTGAAATTGTCACCAGATTTTGGCAAAAAATTGGCAAGCAAATACAAAATGTCAAAAAATACAACCGCAGTAAATAACCCTGTATATAGATAGTAATTAATATGATGTAAAAACATGAATCCAGCAAAATGATATGCAGATGAAGATATACAACCCTAAACAATATCTCAGTATTCAGTTCCTGTCATGGTGCAACAATATATCACATATACTTCATGAAAAGGTTTGAAAATGTCCATGGTCAATTCACAAAATCTTAAAAATTATTGTATCATCTATTGCAATGCTACATAAATTATTCATCATAATAAATCTGAGAAAAGAAAAATGGGGAATATTATGAATATATTTTCTTCATGAACAAGAAACCTACATCTTCTAATTCAATTTTTCATAATATAGCACCCTAAACAACAAAAAGACAAGATATTAAATACTGTAAAATCATATATTATCATGGGGTCAAATTTTCGTGGTTTGAGGAAAATCTCTTGGTTCAGGGGGATTTGATTTCGTGGATCAAGAATTAATGAGTACTTATATATGTAACATTTTACATTTCGTGGTGGTCATGAATCGTACCTTGAAAACAATGAAAATTAAACCCCCACGAAAATTTGTGTTTTCACAGTATTTTCAATTTTACATTGTATGTATCATAAATAAAACTTGAGAAATTCTACAACATATTCAATTTTCAATGCACAGTTTGTGGAATGCAACAAAGGCACAACCGGTAAATGGAAATTACTTCATAAGAACAAGTCAGACATAAATGTACACACTGAGTGTGGGCAAAATTCTGGGACTTATCATCAAAACAGACTTATAAATTACTGTAAAATGAAAAATATCTTTCACACCAGATTTTGGCATTTTTAACATTTCACATCAATTCAAAACAATAGATAAAAACTGACTAAAAAATATAAATTTAATACCCATGTTTAACAAATGAAATTATAAATCTCGATCCTTTCATATTTATTTCAATATGAAAGCTAGTCCATTTTTTTTTCTACCAACAGAATTTAAAATTCATATAATCAACAAGGGAGAAAAAATATATACTTGAGCAGGAGTGACATATTTTTAGATTTCCCTTAATTAATTGGTCCTGATCCCAGGGAATTTGAAAATCTAGAAAATCGATGAGGCACAAAATGTCGTCGTCGTCTGATACATACAATGGCGACAACAATGAAGAGCAGAAAGACGACAGCACCCAGGCCTATAATGATGTATATATACATCTTCCCCACCGGCCGCCTGTGTCTGTGAGAGGGGGTGGGCCCCGGGTGCTGGGTGGTACGAGTGGTCTCGGACGACTGACAAAGCTTAAAATTCAGCAGCTCCAACTCAGTGATGGAGCAGACGTGAGTCAACTTACACACGGAATCACATCCTGGCTTGACAGTCTGACTCACCGAATTAAAGGTCAGGTATTTCAGAAACATGGCCGAGTTATCCTGATTGAAAGATACGGCTAAATTGTTCATTGACTTTGGAGACAAGTCGGGGAGTTGATAGTCCCTCTGGGCATCATACTCTAGGGTCCAGTTTGTATTTCCTACTCCATGGATCAGTGACGCCAGGTCCAAGTAGTACTGCTTGTAGTTGAGGATTGTGCCGTCAGTTTTATTGTAAATGTAAAGTCGGAGGGAGGGATTGTTGGCCCCCACTCCAGCCAAACTGCTGTTCCAAGGGGTCACAGCAGGGGCCAGAAATAAGGTACCCACAGGGGAACCTAAAAAATAACAATTCAAAGATGTAGCACAATGTTTAGTACAATATGTACATAATGTATGCATGGTTTAAAAATACAGTTTAAATCTATGGCAGGTACCAGTACAAACATGTCCAAAATTTTAAAAATTCAAAAGTCAGTACTGATAATCATACAGTATCACCAAAAAACTATTATTATTTAAGGAATGTTTTTAAGTTTTGTGTGAGTTATTGGTGTGTGAATAGCGCTTCATAAAAATATGCCAACGTGCAAGTCTGTGTGATTCACACACCAATAATTCACATTAAACTTAAAAACATTCCTTATATTTACATTTTAAATGTTTGGAAGCACCAGAAATATACTCAATATTTGAATTTTTCACTGCCCTATATCGTTGTACTTTTACTAACGTCGCTGTAGCCTTATTGTGATGTCATGTTAACGCACGTTTTTCCGTGTATATTTCTACGCGTGAGTATACACGAAAATAGTATTCAAATCAATATCACAGTTGGCTTAGTAGAAAAACACAGCGAATGTAAATATTATTCATTGATTTAAGACAGTAGCCATTTGGTTCCTTAAAATATAACTATTTTAAAACAAACTCTCAATTTCACAATATGAACAAATCTTTCCTGATATAAACTGACATACCCTGTGTATCTTTCAGAATTCTGAAGCTGTCTGTGTGTTCATGTCCGTAAATCTGAGCTGTGATAATGTCGGAGAATTTCTGTAGGATCCTGACGTACCGAATGTTGAACTTGTCGTAGAACCACATCAAGGAGTTGTACTTCTCAAAAACTCCTGGAGGAACATGGGAGAGGATAATTACCTGAGGAAAGAAGATAAAGGAGAGACATGTAAACATGATGAATAACATTTTTTTAGGTCACCTGAGTAACTCAGGTGACCTATTGCTATCCGTTTTCGTCCGTCGTCGTGCGTCGTGTGTTAACATTTGAACATTTTCAGCTTCTTCTCTGAAACCGCTCAACCAATTTCAACCAAATTTTGTATACAGCATTTATGGGTGAAGGGGAACAAAAATTGTGAATTTTATGGTCCCCGCCCCCCTGGGGCCTGAGGGGTGGGGCCAAAACCACTAAAATTATTGCAATCTTTAAAAATCTTCTTCTTTACTCCTGGACATCAAGCAGGCAAACTGTTGGCATGAATGTAATGAGCATTGAGTCCTCTACCAAAATTTTGAAATTCATGGCCCCAGGGTCAGGGGTTCTAGTGCTAAGGCGGGGCCCTATTGATTATACAGTGAAAATGCATGATATCTTTGAAAATCTTCTTCTCTGCTCCTGGGTATTAAATAAACTAACCAAGCACATAGTTATGATGAGCAAGAGTGCCTCTTCCAAAATTGTGAATTTTATGACCCCAGGGTCAGGGGTTCTGGTGTTAGGGCAGGGCTCTATTGGTTATATAGTGAAAATGCATTTATTCTTTGAAAATCTTCTTCTCTACTTCTGGGTATCAAATAAACTATGTAAGTAAATAGTTATGATGAGCAAGAGTGCCTCTTCCAAAATTGTGAATTTTGTGGCCCCAGGGTCAGGGGTTCTGGTGTTAGGGTGGGGCCCTATTGGTTATATAGTGAAAATGCATTAATTCTTTGAAAATCTTCTTCTCTGCTCCAGGGTATTAAATAAACTATGTAAGTAAATAGTTATGATGAGCAAGAGTGCCTCTTCCAAAATTGTGAATTTTGTGGCCCCAGGGTCAGGGGTTCTGGTGTTAGGGTGGGGCCCTATTGGTTATATAGTGAAAATGCATTAATTCTTTGAAAATCTTCTTCTCTGCTCCAGGGTATCAAATAAACTATGTAAGTAAATAGTTATGATGAGCAAGAGTGCCTCTGCCAAAATTGTGAATTTTAGGGCCCCAGGGTCAGGGGTTCTGGTGTTAGAGCGGGGCTCTATTGATCATATAGTGAAAATGCATTAATTCTTTGAAAATCTTCTTCTCTGCTTCTGGATATTAATAAAAACTATGAAAGTAAATAGTTATGTTGATCAAGACTTCCTCTTCCAAAATTGTGAATTTTATGGCCCCAGGGTCAGGGGTTCTGGTGTTAGGGCGGGGCTCTATTGATTATATAGTGAAAATACATTAATTCTTTGAAAATCTTTCCTTTGCTCCTGGGTTTTATGCCAATGATCCAAGTATATATATCTATGATGAAGAAAGGTGCATCTAGCAAAATGATTATTTTTTATGCCCCCCCCCCCCTCCCTGGGTCGGGGGTGAGGGGGGGGGGGTACAGCAACTGAAAATAAATTAATGTTTTGAAATGTGCTCTTTGGTATTAATCAACCATTTTATGATAAAATTTGCAAAATTTTGAAATATGTGGCCCCAGGTTCAGTGGTTTCTTTGGGATGAGGTGCACAACTGGTTATAAAGTGGAAGTGCATTTTCTCTTAATGTTACACATCTACCTCTGGGTATTAAGTAAATAGAGTAAGCATGCTAAGTCTATAATTATGATAAGCAATGGTGCCTCTTTCAAAATTGTGAATTGTGAATTTCATGGCCTCTGGTTTAAAAACGAACCAAATTGAATTGTTTGAAAGTTGTTGCACAATACTCAGGTGACCTATAAGGCCCATGGGCCTCTTGTTTAATTTTATCTCTGAATGTACACCATTTTTTGATAAAATATATTTGTACATACTGGAGTTATCTGCCTTTGGTTCCATATCAAGCAATAGACTGTTTACTATAGTTAGTTTAGTACCTTAACCTATCTATGATGTCATTGGTTGTTCTCTATGATGTCATTGGTTGTTCTCTATGATGTCATTGGTTGTTCTCTATGATGTCATTGGTTGCTCTGACTTAACATTTACTTACCTGTGAAGCTGTTGGTTTTTGTCTTTTTCCTTTTTCTTTAAACTTGAACAAATTTTGTATGGATGCAAATATTTAAAAAAAAATTTATTGAAACAATAACAGTGCAGAATTTTTTTCCGAGATAGAATGAATACTCTCATCACACACTGAATTGGTAATTTTATATTCATCTAAGGAAGTTGAAAAAATCCCATCATATTGAAGTAATTATTTCATAATCACATAAGGAAGTCGCCATCAAAAGCTATTCAACTACTTTCAAATAGTAAAAGATTAAGTACTTTATTTGGTTTGGCTGATGCTCAAAAATGTTTTCACTTTGTTTGCAGTCAGGAAACATTTTGTTATCTTGATATTATCGTATATTAATGTTAATCAACAACAGTGTAAAACATATACATCTGAATCACAGAGACATCAAGATAAAAATATAAGAAATGACATACAAAGTCAACTTAATATACAAGCATGACTGACTTCCTTGATGTTACAATAATTACTATACTGGTATATGTTTACCCTAACTCCCCAAACTCTGGAAAAAGCAGATATTTCTTATATAATATAAAAGTTAACAGTAAGATTTTTTTCTCTATCAGAATACAGATTAATTATAACAATAAAATAAACCAATAAAACTCCAGTTTCCCAGTTTTCTTGGTTCTTGCTCTAAAGACTGAGTTACCCAGGGGGATATCCACCATTCATATGGTTCAAAGTTCCAATTTCTACTGCTCATACAAGTGTATGTTATACTCACCTTAATGGATGCTTTTGATTTAGTTTGTTGTGTTATTTGTACTGACCTTTTCTTTGGCCGTCCTGGCTTTTGTCAGGGTGTTGTCCATCCACTGGAACTGGCCTGCGGGGTCATCTGAATTGGCGGTCAGTTTGTCCTGGGAGTACAGCAGATTGGTGTTCAGACCCATGACCCTCAGACCAGGGTGAATCAGGGTCGTGTAATAACCACCTGAAAGATAAGGGGTATCATCAGGTAATACACACAGAGCTGGGAACAGATTTTTTACCCTGAAAATGATGAAGTAATCTATATTGTTAAAGAGCTAATAAATAGCCTTTAATAAAAACTCAATGGTACTCAATGATTTTTCAAAAATGTACTCGAAAGCTTGTGCATTTCCCTGAAATCTTTTAGACCAATTCAAAATAGTTATGGTTTGTTTGTGAAACATCAGCTAGTGGAATCAAACCATTAAGAATTGTTAAAAGCAACTTCCTTCAATTACTAGTATTTACTTTGTATTTTTAACTGTCACCAGTGAAGCTATTGCACTGATCCGTCTGTTTAAATTTTTAGAGAGAGATTGTTTACCTGTCAAGAACTGCTTGGCAGTATCATTTGTCAGAAGCTGGTCAAAGTGAGCATTTTGTATGATCCCCTTGTAATAGTCAGACCCTGGGGCGGGGGGATATGCATCTTTGGGATACTCGTCATGGTTACCCAGCACTGGATATATCTTGGTGTCTGGGAACACAAAGCGGAGGTGGAGTGTGATATTGCCGATGTTTCTCTGAACTTTCTGTAGGTCAAGGTCACTGTCTGCCACATGTGGCACGCTATCTCTGTAGATAAATAATAAAACATCAGGCTTACAAAAACTTAATGGTGGGTGCTCTGAAGAAAATAGTCAATGCAGTCATTTACTGTATATAGGGTTATTTTTACTCTGATTTATTTCTCCTATCCTTCACTTCCATTCAATTAATTTTAAATTTTAAATTTACCCAATCGTGACAAGTTCAGATGTAAATAGGGGGTGAAAATAAAATGGATGTAAAAATGTCTCTGAATACAGTATAGGGAGGAGTACTATATCCAATTCCTTTACTTAATTAAATACCTCATAGATTTTTTTCTTTCTCTTTAAAATGAATGAAAGAGCATTAAACATGTTTGTTAATAGCAAGATAGACTGTGGGTGGTGCACCTGTCTTAAAATCAGAGGGCCTATATTTTTGATCCAGTCTGTCTCCCCCCTCCTTCCTATTACATAGCCATTGCTAAGAAGTCTATAAATGAAATCTAATTGATTACCCAGTCCACAATATGAAGTCTGGATTTGGATGGATTCTCTTCATGGCTGCCGTGGCCGACTGAATCAGTTTCCATGGTGAATCACAGTGGTAGTTTCCATAGATACTGTTACTATAGCTACCACCTGACATGTCATGACACATCCTCAGGGGGTCTCCCTTTGTGCTATAATTGGCATCATAGTGAAAATCTGTCACTTGCCAAAAGTAACCTAAAATAATATTTTATACATTATTTTAAGAATTTGTCTTCATGATATTTTTGCAAAATATTTATTTTTAAGCATACATGCAGCGTTACATTTTGAATCACAACTTACATTTTAAATTCACTTTGTTGATTTTTTGTAACGTTATTTATGCTAGAGACGGGTTTGTGAAAAAGACTCTATTTCGTCCTTAAATAAAATAAATAATACATACTTCAAAGGACTTATGTGTCTAGAAATTTTCAACACTGACAGGAGTTTGTAAAATATTGTGAATTTATAGCTTAAAAATTCGGAGCCAGTGTGTTGGATGATCATGTTTTGCGACTGATAAAATGTGTCCGTGGGAATTATTCGATTTCAACTAAAAATATACATTACCTGTATCTACACTGCTGGCACAAACTTCAATGACAATTCCAGCAAATAACACAATGCTCAAAAAGTTCATATTCCAATCCAAGTCAGCTTTCTACTTTCACATTCGCCCAGTTCAAGGTACATGAAGAGTTCGTCAAAGGGCACTAACTCTTTGCTGAGACATAAATAACATTATTTATGTATCTGCTCTTTGATGGCATATGTCAATAGGACTTGATTGATTATCGAGGAAAACAAATTTACAAAAACCAAGAATAACCGTTATTTTTGTCTCTCATATTGTCCATGACTTAAAAAATGGAAATTGTGATCCTGTACAAGTAGGGTGAATTCACCATGCATCGGACACATACCTTGCTTCGGACAACTTTAGACAATAAATTCTCTTTCAACTTACGAGTTCCGTGTATTTATTTGTTTCTGTCTAGAAGCTGAGGATTTAAAGTTTTTAATGATACCGATTGTTATTATCATGTTGTGATAAAAATACCCCGAGAATGGCCTTGAAGTTACGTCATATTTTACATCATCAAAGGGGAATAACCAGAAATTTATGATTTTTTCGATTTTTAGAGTTATCGTTCTTAAAATTCGCCTTCAGCGGAACGAGTCAGACTTTGGTAAATAAAGTCAAAGATTGGTAATTTTACATAAATTTTAAAGAAATTTCACTACAATGTTCGTATAATTCTTTATAGAACTGGTTTTCACTAGTATGTTCATTTCTCCGTACATCGGACACAAATTAACCATGCATCGGACACTTTCCGATGCAATGGTAAGCTCTACCATTTACATACAGAACCCATCTGATAGTTGTTTTTTGCGGAAAAGGAAAATAAAAACTCTATATTTTCAGTCAAAATACAAGTTATCGACATATGACGTCTGGAATTTGACTCAATTTATTTCTACAAACCAGAGTATGATAAACCATGAAAAAAGGGCGCGAATTACCGCATTATAAGCGTTTTATAGCATTTCTAAGGCAGACTGAGGTCTCTTGAATTGTTCTACATTTGTGCAACGATATCGTCAATTAAATTTAAGTCGAGGGTTATTTCCTAGATAAAAGATGAAAATATATCCATATCAAGCATTTTGAAGCACTTTGATAAAGGTATGACATTTTTCCGGTCAAAATACCGTCTGTCCGATGCATGGTAAACAATGTCCGATCCATGGTGAATTTTGAGTTATCACTAAAAACTCAATTTTTGAGGATATTTTCTCAATAAAGGGCATATAATTGTGTCCCAAAATGGTATTTTAATCACAAACTAAATGTTAAACTCCATTTTGATAATTTTCCGTCGGTAGCGATATCGCTAGAACTTGCTGAAGTACAAGGGTATCCGATGCATGGTGAATTCACCCTAAATTGTCTGTTATATGCTGATGATATTGTAATCTTCTCAGAAAGCAAAAGCGGTTTACAAACCAGTCTTGATATTCTCAGTAACTATTGCTCAAATTGGAAACTTCAAGTTAATGTAGATAAATCTAAAGTTATGATATTTAACTCAAATGGCAAGCCTCAAGGAAATGAATTTAGTTTTAATGGTAATGCAATACAAATTGTACCAAGATACTGTTACTTAGGTATTATGATGAAATGTAATAGGAAGTTTAATTTAGCAACAGCTGTGCTTATTGAAAAGGCCAGAAAAGCATGTTTTAAAATGAAAAGAATTATTGGATTTGATAACCCATGTAAACTTTTAGAAAAACTCTTTGATGCTATTGTACTTCCAGTTCTTCTCTATTGTAGTGAAATATGGGGAGTGGATCTCTCATCCAGAGATATTTCAAATGTTGAAAATTTTCACTTAAAATTCATTAAAGACATCCTTGGAGTGCACTGCAAAACATCCAATGCTGGTTGTTTAGCAGAACTTAAAAGACTACCACTTTGGTCCAAAATTTCCCTCTCAAATATCAAATATTGGAATCACCTGAAAACTTCTGATTCTTTGGCCTTTAAACTTTACCAATCCACAATTAACTGTAATTCTTGGACTAAGAAATTATTTTCTATTCTTGATAATCTTGGATTCTCTAACATTACAAAATATACAGGTTCCATCCAACACCTTTTACCAAACATTAAACAAAGAATCATTGATCAGTGCACTCAAGAGCAAACATCAAAAATCTTTGGTTCAGAAAAACTTGATCTCTTCAAGAAAGTATACTCAGGAAAAAGAAGTCCTTATGTCGATTTACTCAAAAAAAGATCTGAGAGATCCTCTCTTAGTAAAATTAGACTAAGCGCACATAAACTTGCAATAGAAAGTGGTAGATATATTTCCACATCAAGAAATGAAAGATATTGTAATGTTTGTAATACTGGTGTGATTGAGGATGAAATACATTTTCTTTTTCACTGTAATTCTTACTCTAAGCTAAGAAACGCATTCTTTATTACCGGCCGCCAGGAGGCGGTCGGTTATATGATATGAAAGTTTGAAGTCGCTGTGCGTTTCTGCGGAGTTAAAACAATTTAAATAAAAATATTTGACATTAATATAATAGTATATTAAAAAGAGCGTCTAAATGTTTAACAAGAACACACAATAAACATACGATTAATTTTTAAAATAAAGAATGAGGTAAATATTTCATCCAATCCTGATTGAGAAACTTAGACATGTTTGTAGTCTCGTTCAACCAGACCCTCGGCTGTCTCCGTGAATCTCCGACCACCCAGAGGGTCTGGTAAAGATACGCATTATCGTTTGTAACGCCAAAACGAGGCTTACCGAAATTCTGGTAAAGTTTTTGATTGGCTAAAAAGAACACACCTACACGATTTAAATAAATACATGATAAATCAGCAGAAAAATAACTTAAAGATGTAAAAATTATGTGTCCAAAAGTTAAAGATGTTAGATAGGATTTATTTACGGTAATGCCCACCGGTTATAGGTAAGTGTGTTTTATTACGTCTTGCAAATATTCTGTACGAGAGCAAAAGTGAAAGTAGTGTAGCCCTACCTGCGTAATACACATTCCTTCGATTGATATTGTAATTTCTCGTTTGGAGCCCCAAATTAAAGATTAGTTTATCAATATAAAGTCACAATCCAGAAGAAAATAACACACTTAACATTTGTTTTCAAAAAGTATCTTCAAAACGAAAACAAGACAGCGCCCTCTGACGGTTACAAACGCTTACGTGATTCTTTACCAGACTCTCTGCTTGTCGGAGATTTACGGAGACAGCCGAGCGTCTGGTTGAACGAGACTAACATGTTTGAGGTGCGGAGAAAATTAGGACGTGTGCTGGGCATAGTCTAAAGCAAAGACCGCGTAATGTATATTGCACAATTTTACTTTCTCTATTTAAACAGGATTTGTTGTACGTATTTATTTTAAAATGACGTGTACACATGTACATACTAGTATATAAAAATTCTCAAAAATATGGTCAAATGTTAATTCATCAAAAGACCTAGCACAGGCACGTAGCATCGTTTTTGAAAGTGGGGGGGCCAACCTGAGAAAATTTTTTTTTACTTACCTGAAAAAGTTGACAAGCAAAAAAAAAAAAAAAAAAAAAAAAAAAAAAAAAAAAAAAAAAAAAAAGAAAATTAAAAGTTGCCCAATCCCCAAAATCCGATTTCGTGGAGGGGGGGGGGTAGTGGCCAACTTATATCACTATACTATGGTTCTAAAGTGGGGGGGCCAACCATCCTATCAATGAACATTTACTATAGTAAAGCTTAAGGTTATGTTGGGGAAAAAAGGGGGGGCTGGCCCCCCCGGTTGCTACGTCCCTGTAGCAGGCTACAGAATATTACAAGATTTTGCCCTTAGCAGACGAGGATAATGCACGTTTTACAATGTGCCAAGAATTTTCCCGCTACAACTCAAAGAAACTGAAAGAGAAGAAATGTAGTGGCGGATCTAGAGGGAGTTTAGTTTTTTTTCCTCTAAGAGAGAGCAAGGAGCCCCCCATATTTGTTGCGTTTCTATTAAATTAAAACTACACTGCATGTCTAGTTGTAGATTACATTAAACTTTAGTTTTAAACTTTTAATAATGTAAATGCCTCTTAATTATACAGGCCCACGGTTTGTTGACGCAGAGGACCAGGGGTACTTTGCTTACATATACATGTAATACTGAAGATGCATTATATAATTAAGAAAATCATGCAATGTCATGCACAAGCGTTTAATGTCACGAGGATATATATTAACAGATAAAAATAAGATATTTTAAAACAGATCACCATTTCAGTCTTTAGTTGCTTCATAAAAGGAACAATTAAGTTTGCGGCCGATTTTTGACGCTTGCGTCAATATATGTTTCTTGGTAATATTTATAACATAAACAAAGAAAAATATTAATCTTAGCAATGAGAAATATATGCTACATGTAACGGTCTTTAATTATTTCATTATGTTTGTTTATATTTGATTCCGTTAGTATATAATTATAGATACCTGTATTCTTTGTTTACGTACCATTGCTCCTCGCGAGCAATGGTCAACAATTATGTAATGACCAAAAAACGCATTGCTCCTCGCGAGCAATGGCCTAAAGATATATATAGGGGGGATGTTCTCAGACTTGCTGACTTGCTCAGAATCTGTACTTATGTGAACATTGGATTATATTATTGTTTTAATACTGGGATTATATGTGTTTGATTATTGGATGTTATTATGATTTTATTATGATGTGTAAATAGTGTAAATAAACTTTTAAACGTACTTTGCGTAATTCATTCAGAGGATTGAAAATAAAGAGTTATCGCTCTTTGAACGCTACGGCGACGTTACATACAATTATATATAAACAGTAATATACAAAAAGTCTTGAAAGTTACTGTTAAATTTATCAGAGACTGTTTTGATCTTAGAAGTCAATTACTTGACAATTCTTGAAAAAATATGTAAACATTATTTAATGTTGTTCAGTGGGCCTTTGCCAATTATTGTAATTGTGTTTGTGCCAGTAAAGTATTTGTATTTGTATTTGTTTACCAATGTTTACCTTCTGTACCGATAAAACACTACATACTGAAAAGCAGAATGTGTACTGAAAACTCATTTCTGTTTTGCTTCTGTCTGTAGATTTCCTTTTCTCCTTTGTACTGATTTAAATTTAGCTACGATTTATTATGAATTGAATATTTTTATAAGCTTTATTATTTTCATTTCAATTACAAACAGTCAATTTTTTAACAATAGTTTTCATTTTAGTGATTAGACTAGCCTGCCTGTCTGATATCCGATTTTCCTGCGTACGGTAAAGACAGGCAATACCAGTCTATTTAGTGATGAAATGGCAGTCGAATTTAGATATACATGTATAGATCGTCAACACCTTCACGGTCTGCATACAGAGATAATATATTAGTTGATTCGATACACAAGAGTATTCTCTATGTATGAACATTTTCTAAAACGAGGTGAATTAATATTGACAAACAAGTTGCTGAAACAAGAATATTAGCAGTATAGTTTAAAGTCATCATTTCGTAAGTTTTATATGGTCGATACAATGACCTTGTCAGCAAATACAACTTTTCATTGAGTCAAATGCTGACTGACGTTTTTCATACTAATTGCTAGTCCATTATCATGCCAAGAAAACCTTAGCATTCTCTCCGTATAGCAAACTCAATAAAAGCCGAATTAACATTAATCTGTGATTCTTCCCCTGGGAGACGCGCGGAAACAATTAATGTCTGCAGTTTTGAGGGAGGGATCTTAAAATTTACGGGGTTAAAATTATAGGTAGAATATTAGTTATTTAGAGGCCTTTGCCCCCCCCCCCCCCCCCCCATTGTCTTTTTCGGGGGGGGGGGGAGAATGAAAATAATTATAGTAAAGTAATTCTTTAATAAAATAAGCTGCCTTTCAATTTTCTTTACGTAATTCAATTTCAAAATATTTTTTCTCAGTACAAATAAATTGACATCGGGTAGTTGTGGAAGTACCGCGTCGAAATATAGATAAAAGGGTACCAAATTCTCGGAAGTTGACATCATTTCCTGGTTGAACAAGATGGAGACGAGTACTGAATGGGTAGATGTTACCCGATTGGCTATGTGTATATTTTCATTTTAAAGTGAATATTTTCTTTTGATTGTTTTTTTCTTATTTTCTTCAGTCCAATATCTTTTTTTTTTAAAATAAACGTATTTTGAAAATAAAGATATTTGACAGTAACTTTTTAGGGTATTTGTACTACTTCCTGGGGTAGAAGTTTATTTTTTCTTTAACTAAGAAAGCTTAAAACCTAGGATCCACCCCCCAAAAGTCTGCTGCCGTAAATTGTCTTGCTGGCGTTTTGGGAATATGGGTGATTTGCATCAATTACACTTTTATTGACTCCATCGCTGTCGAAATCGGACGAGATTTCTTGGCATGTTATACACTGAACTGGCGACGGATTTTTCCGTTATTTCCCGATCATGACAAGGAGCACACGGCGGGTGTGACAGGTCTGCAGGGGATGCTCACTCCTCCATGGCACCAGATCCACCCTCTGATGTTTTGGAGGTCCGTATTTACTCTGCTTCTATTTTGTATTGTCTTATGGACTTTGATATTGAATTCTCTTCGTTCGGTTATCTCCATATCCTTCACAGTTAATTCTTAATTTGATATGAACCAGATAAACCCATTCCTAAACTTTTATAGGAGGAAATTTTAAATTTTCATTTATTTTAAATGGTTTTCTTTCAGCTAATAGTAAATCGATTAATATTGTTTCTATTCAAAATCACTTTTTTCTTTTGTGACCGCATTTAAAACTTAAGATGTGTTTATTTTGAAGGAACATCAAATATATTCATTTTTGACTGACTTTTGACCAATATTTAAACAAAAATCATCAGCTGTTTGAAACGCAAGCAAGATTTTATCAAGACTTCCCAGATTCTGGAAGAGAAGCTAGGTCCTCCAAAAGGAAGACGAAGGACGCCATGTGGTGAAAGCCAGAGACAGAAGGAAACTACAAGGCCGATAACCCTTCTCGGACCCAGAATTATCAATATATTATAGGAACTTGGAACATAAGAACCATGTACGAAGCAGGGAAAACGGCGCAAATTGCAGCAGAGATGAGAAAATACAATATAACACTGCTAGGCGTGTGGGACAAGATGGATTCAATCAGGACAGTGCTGACTTACTACAGGTGCACGAATTACTCCTCTATTCTAGACATTAAGAAGAAAATTCACCGCATTCTCAAGGAGTGGCACTCATGCTATCCAAAACAGCAAGGGAAGCAATAATAGGTTGGGAAGCACATGGCCCAAGGATCATAAAGGCGCACAAAACATAAACGGATTAACACAAATATTATACAATGCTATGCTCCAACTAATGATGCAGAGGAAGAGGCAAAAGATGAGTTCTACAACAGACTTCAAAGCGGTATTGACACCTGTAGAGAAAGATATGTTACCATCATGGTGGGAGACCTTTATGCAAAAATTGGAAATGATAACACCGGATACAATGAGATCATGGGACAACATGGACTGGGCCAAATGAATGAAAATGGTGAAAGATTAGCAAATTTATTTGCATTTAATAGACTGGTTATTGGTGGCACTTTATTCCAACACAAAAGAATCCACAAAGCCACCTGGGTATCACCAGACAAGATAACTGAAAATCAGATTAGACCATATATATATATATATATATATATATATATATATAGAAAGCACAAAGAAATTCACTTTTACATGGATACCCACTTCCGCCCCAGCCCGGGGTTGAACTCTCGACCTTCGGAATCTGTCTCCTAGCAGTGCAGGAACAGCGCGCTAGACCGCTCGGCTATCTAGGCAAGTCAAAAAACTTGCTTTCGATGCCGATGGAATTCTCGCGGCGCTGCCCTACACTACACGGTCATTGAGAATAGAAGTGAGATACAGTTATTCGGACATTAGTTTTAACAGAGGATTGTTACCAATACATGTTGTAATGAAATTAATTATTATTTATAAAGCACAATTTACAACAACTCTTAAACTAATATAACTGCCCTAAGTGAAGAAATATTAATATAGAAAGCACAAAGAAATTCACTTTTACATGGATACCCACTTCCGCCCCAGCCCGGGGTTGAACTCTCGACCTTCGGAATCTGTCTCCTAGCAGTGCAGGAACAGCGCGCTAGACCGCTTGGCTATCTAGGCAAGTCAAAAAACTTGCTTTCGATGCCGATGGAATTCTCGCGGCGCTGCCCTACACTACACGGTCATTGAGAATAGAAGTGAGATACAGTTATTTGGACATTAGTTTTAACAGAGGATTGTTACCAATACATGTTGTAATGAAATTAATTATTATTTATAAAGCACAATTTACAACAACTCTTAAACTAATATAACTGCCCTAAGTGAAGAAATATTAATATAGAAAGCACAAAGAAATTCACTTTTACATGGATACCCACTTCCGCCCCAGCCCGGGGTTGAACTCTCGACCTTCGGAATCTGTCTCCTAGCAGTGCAGGAACAGCGCGCTAGACCGCTCGGCTATCTAGGCAAGTCAAAAAACTTGCTTTCGATGCCGATGGAATTCTCGCGGCGCTGCCCTACACTACACGGTCATTGAGAATAGAAGTGAGATACAGTTATTTTGGACATTAGTTTTAACAGAGGATTGTGGGTATCCATGTAAAAGTGAATTTCTTTGTGCTTTCTATATTAATATTTCTTCACTTAGGGCAGTTATATTAGTTTAAGAGTTGTTGTAAATTGTGCTTTATAAATAATAATTAATTTCATTACAACATGTATTGGTAACAATCCTCTGTTAAAACTAATGTCCAAATAACTGTATCTCACTTCTATTCTCAATGACCGTGTAGTGTAGGGCAGCGCCGCGAGAATTCCATCGGCATCGAAAGCAAGTTTTTTGACTTGCCTAGATAGCCGAGCGGTCTAGCGCGCTGTTCCTGCACTGCTAGGAGACAGATTCCGAAGGTCGAGAGTTCAACCCCGGGCTGGGGCGGAAGTGGGTATCCATGTAAAAGTGAATTTCTTTGTGCTTTCTATATTAATATTTCTTCACTTAGGGCAGTTATATTAGTTTAAGAGTTGTTGTAAATTGTGCTTTATAAATAATAATTAATTTCATTACAACATGTATTGGTAACAATCCTCTGTTAAAACTAATGTCCAAATAACTGTATCTCACTTCTATTCTCAATGACCGTGTAGTGTAGGGCAGCGCCGCAGAATTCCATCGGCATCGAAAGCAAGTTTTTTGACTTGCCTAGATAGCCGAGCGGTCTAGCGCGCTGTTCCTGCACTGCTAGGAGACAGATTCCGAAGGTCGAGAGTTCAACCCCGGGCTGGGGCGGAAGTGGGTATCCATGTAAAAGTGAATTTCTTTGTGCTTTCTATATTAATATTTCTTCACTTAGGGCAGTTATATTAGTTTAAGAGTTGTTGTAAATTGTGCTTTATATATATATATATATATATATATATATATATATATATATATATAGTCAAGAAAATGAAAACAGAAGGAAATCCCCAGAGAATCAGTTATAACACCAGGCTTCTCCTATAGATACCCAATTCTTACAGGAGTACAAGATTGCGGTGAAAAACAAATACCAAGCCCTACAAGAGGTAGGTGAACTAACAACAGTTGAAGATCATTGGAAAAGGATAAAAGAAACCACCACAACAAGCTGCCATGAAATACTTGGAGTGAAAAAGTTTCATCATGAAGACTGGAAAACAAGCTGCAAAAGCAGGAAACATGAAAGATCTGTATGATATCATCAAGAACCTAGATGGGAAGCGAAGTAAACAAGAAACAGGCCACTGAAAGACAAAGCAGCTAGGGAAACAACTAAAAGGAGAAGAAGAACAAAGAAGGAGATGAAAAGAACATTTTGAAGAACTGTTGAATAGGCCAGTTCCACCTAACCCTCCTTACATTACACCAGCTGCAGACGAAGACTTAGACATAGACTGGGGACCTCCTACTAAAGAGGAAATCAAAGTAGGGCTAAAACAGATGAGGAATGGCAAGTCAGCAGTGCCTGAAAATATTCCAGCCGAGGCACTTAAAGCTGATTTTGACAACTCCGCCAATATACTCCACCCTTTTTTTTCTGAAAATATTGGAGACAGAAACAATTCCAGAAGAATGGAAAAAAGGATACCCAATCAAGCTTCCAAAAAAGGAGACCTCAGCAATTTTACCTACTATAGAGGATTAACACTGTTGGATGCTCCATGGATTTAACAGGATCATACTGAACAGAATGAAAGAAGAAGTGTATGATAAGTTACGTGACCAACAAGCTGGATTTTGTAAAAATAGATCTTGTACGCACCAAATAGCAACGTTGCGCATATCATCAAACAATGTACTGAATGGAACTCCTCCCTCTATGTAGGCTTCATAGATTACGAAAAAGCCTTTGACAGTGTTGACAGGGGGACAATATGGAAACTGCGAATTATAGAGTTCCTTGTAAACTGGTAAAAATCACCCGCAACTCTTATGACCACCTGACATGCAGGGTCATACATGGAGGACAACTGACGGAACCATTCGAAGTAAAAACAGGAGTTCGTCAGGGATGTCTTTTGTCACCCTTTCTGTTTCTTCTTGCAATAGACTGGATAATGAAATCATCCACAGACAATAGAAGAAATGGATTACAGTGGACACCATGGTCACAGCTAGACGACCTAGACTTTGTGGATGACCTGGCACTCCTATCACATACCCGGGCACAAATGCAGGAGAAAATTACAACAGTGGCAGAGACATCAGCACAGATTGAACTCAACATCAATATCGCAAAAACAAAGATCCTAAGAGCAAACACACCATCACATGCTCCATTAAGTATAGAAGGTCAGGAAATAGAGGAAGTAGAACATTTCACCTACCTTGGCAGTGTAGTGGACCAACAAGGAGGAACAGAAGCTAACATAAAGGCAAGAATAGGAGTAATAGGGGGAATAGGAGAACAGAATAGCATTCCTGCAACTTGGAAACATCTGGAAGACCAAGGGAATAACAACATGCACCAAAGTCCGGTTTTTTAACACCAATGTTAAGGCTGTGCTTCTATATGGTTCTGAGACATGAAGGATGACCGTTTCCACCATAAACAGGATCCAGATATTTGTCAACTCTTGTCTGAGACGCACCCTCCAGATTAGATGGCCCGACAAAATAAGTAATACCTCTAAGTGACAAAGAACAAACCAAGCCCCAATAGAAGCAGAAATAATGCATAGAAGGTGGTTGTGGATAGGGCATACTCTACGCAAGCCACATAAGAACATCATCTGGAACCCCCGAGGAAAACGTAAGAGAGGAAGACCAAAGAACACCTGGCGGAGAGATTTGGAGGAAGCCGTCAAAAGAATGGGGAAGAACTGGAAGGAGGTAGAAAGCATTGCTCAAGAAAGAGGGGCCTGGAGGAATCTGGTCAGCGACCTGTGCCCCCAAAAGGGTAGCAGGCGTAAGTAAGTAAATATCAGCTGTGTCCAGGTCGCCAAATTGAATCGACCCATCATTTTTCAATTGTTTCTAAATTAAAGATTAATAAACATTTATGTTAATTTGATAAATAAGGTTTTTATCAATACATATGAAAAATTTAAATACAAATGGAACATTTTGCAGCAGTGTTTTAATCGGACCATAAATAAATTCTCGTAATTATGCATAACTTCTGATGAATATTCACATTAATGCCACATTAAGAATAAAATTATCTGTTTTTTCAGTGATGTCAAATAAGACGTCAAAATAGATTCAAATGATAATCATGTCCTAAATTCTTGTTATCAGTAAAAACAAAAGCCTTTTTAGTATTATTTTATGTAAAACGTACGTTCATATGTTTCTCTCTGTTAGCATGTCAACAAAGGGAGGAAAAATTCTCCATTTCAAAAGGTGAGTTATTTCCCCTGAAGGAAACTCTTTTACTGTGTTTAATAAGCATGCGCTATAAATAAAGTCACATTTCGAGGACGTTCTTGATGTAACACATGTACATGGTGTAATGCCTCTGTCATATGGAAAAATGTTATTGTGTTTGTGAATAAAAAGAAATCTTAACTGATTCGTAATTTTTTTAAATTGCCCAATTATAGTCTCTTTCTGGATTTGTATTAATCTGTATAGTAGTTTAATAAGTTTGAGCCCCCCTTACAAAAATCCCCGAAACAAATTACTGATAAAATGCTGATACATTTTCCAATAGGCCTATTTTTTTTTTAAAAACAAAAGCTAATTTTCGGTAGTGGACGTTCTGCAGAGGGATCGTCATAATTTACAAAATGTGCAGAACAAATATAAGAATTTTTAGTTATTTTACAAATTAAACTAGCCTGCTGCAGCCATATTTTCTTCCCTGCATCTCTAGGAATTTTTTGGACACTGATGACATGTCCATCTACAGTTTTACCTCTGAAATTGCTGCATATACAGCAGTAGTTCGTCTTCCGCGACTGATATCAAGAAACTGCGTTTTTGCTTGATTGTATATCATAACATAGAACTTTTACTTACAAGAACACATTTGGTGACAATTAAGGCCTATTTCATTTGAATTAACCGTGTTTCCAGAATTTTTTATTTGTAAATAATTGATTTTCTGTATAGTATTAAAACTTTGAATGGGATTTTAAATGAATAATTTAATCTCATGTGCTAATGTAACGAAGAAAGCCTAATTAAAATAGCATCGACCTGAATTCGTGTTACACATGTCTGAGCTGCATTTAATCAAAGTTTTAGTGTAGGATCTAAGCATATGTACATGTATATTCCCGAGTAAAATACACATTTTGTTTTAGATCATGCAGTGAATTGCCAGCAGAGACACGAATTTGATACAATAATTTCATAGCGAATTTCTCGTTAATTAACGGAAAACATTATTTTCCTCAAGTGTTATTCATATTTTTAAAATCCTTTCAGTGTAAGTATTTATTTGTATAAGTTATTCTTTTTTTGCAAAGTGTGTAAAAACAATATCAGAGAGAGAGAGAGAGAGAGAGAGAGAGAGACCCCGTGGAACTGATATACATGCAGATCAGTCTATAAAAAAATATATGTACCGTAATTATATTGAATACACAATTAATGATTCTAATAATTTTTAATTTCCACAACTTTGGTTCATATTCAATTGTTCTACCCATTTACACATTCGTTCTCTGTACCTGTACGCACGAAACCCTTGTAACACACTCAACTGACATTCAGCGAAATTCATCTTCCCAGTTTCACCACAACGCTTATTAAAAACGTACGTGTATTTTGTAAATTATCCTTTTTCAGACATAAATAAGATGTATCCCCTATGCTAGCCGCACCCCCACTTTTTCCCCAACATTACTTTTTCTATTGAAAATGTTCATTGAAAGACAGGTTGCCAACCCCCCCCCCCCCCACTCACACACAAACACAGTTTATACTATGGTAAAGTTATTTAAGGGAAATGTAGTATATTGTATGTCAAGGAATTGGTACTGAAATAAATAGCTTTTTCGACTTTGGGCAAGGTTTTTCTTTGTTTGTCAACTTTTCCAGGTAAGAAAAAAATATGCCCTTGCCCCCCCCCCCCCAACTTTAAAAGACGATGCTATATGCCTTGCTAATTTGTATAGCTTTCTAGAAAGGGGTGGGGTTAACAGACACTTTATAAAATCGCTTTTTACCTAAAAAATTGCAAACCGTTTCCTTCTTTCAAAATTTTTAAATGCAGCGTGTAAGTTGATTGATCACTATTCTGTTGGATTATCGTAATGCGTAGTCCGCGGGAGTTATGCTAGTGTAGAAGAGTTCCGATTTCGAGGGGAGATAACTCACTTTTCAAAATGGGGATTAAATGGTTGCATGTTTTATGAAAACACTTTGTAAATGCCATGCCATCTTTCGCTAACATTTTAGTTTATAAACAGACAGAAAATAGTTAAGTGATTTTTATATCAAGTTTCTAATAACAGTATGGCTATCCTTTGCTCTTGCCAATCAAAGGTAAATATTTATTTTATCAAATTCTATTCTTTTATACTTCCCCTTAGTTACACCCAACTAAATATATTGATTGATGCTTTGTCCATCTAGGAATCATCTTCAGGCAAACATGATACATGAATATAGCTTTAAACATATTTGTATTTAACCACTTCAGTAAAGGTGCTTCAGTTTAATAAATATTCGCAGAAATAAAACTAGAAACTCGTTTCTAGTAAAAAGTAGGTCTTCTACTATACTACTATGATGGACAGACATTTGCATTCACTACCCCTGATCAATGTTTCTTTCATGCCTCGATCTTAAATCTTCATGGAAGATAAGTGAATTAATGTAATGAGACTTCACAGAATCTTTGTTACACACCCGTAGTGTCATTGTGCACATCACATTTTACTTTTTGATCCGATACATATTTCGGCACAACATGGACACTGCCATAACAAAACATTGACACTGCTTTTCTTTCTTTAATATTGAAGGGTATCCATCTCTTATCCGCAACTCCTATACCACTCAATAAAATTGAAAGATACTTTCAAAGATTCTTTATTACGTATTGCCATTGTGCCCTCCTATTTTTCCAAATAAAATTTAATGGTACTTTCACAGAATCGTTGTTATAAATTGCCATTGTGCATGTCCTATTTTTACTTTTTGATCGGACACTATCTCTGGTTTCCCAGAAGAAAACATGGACTTTGCTATTACACTGTATTTATAATCAAATGGGAGGCATGGGGTATCGTTTAGTGAGCTCATTGCTCACAGCGCCTCTAGTTTAAATTTGTGTTCATGCAGGTGTTTTATTTTCAATGTAAGTTAGCAAGTGTGATTTCTGAACACGTATGTTATTTGTCCATCAACATTTTCCCTGATTAGGAATAACATATACATGTAGTTTGAAATGAAACCAGAGAACCCAACACGTGAACTTTTATTTCAGGAAGTTTAGAAATGAAACCAAAGAACCTAACACGTGAACTTTTATTTCACATTTTTGCAATCTTCCGTAATTGACTATTGTGTTTTTTATTACATTGAACTTGTTAATTTTTTAATAACATTTTTCTTATGTGACGGTGTTTTAAACATATCTTTTCATTTTGTTGGAACTTAATTGGATATATTTATAAGCATTTTTGACTGATTTTCACCACTCTTTAACCTAAATCATCAGCTGTTTCCAAGTCGACAATTTGATTTGTTATGAATCATATTCTAGAATTATATCTCAATTAAAGGTTAATGTACATTAAGGTTTATATCTATGCATGAAAAAATGTAAATACAAATGAAACATCTTGGAGACAATAAATGAAAAAGTGTTATGTTTATTTCACAGGCACCTGACGTTACTTTTTTTTTGTAAATAAAAAAAATATATACTCGTACCAAATAATAAACTAAGTAACTTCAGGTATCTGTGGTTCATTTATCTAAACATTCTAATATTTTTCAATTTACAAACAAATCAGATACTTCAAATACTAGTACCATGGATATGTCTTCCAACCACTCTTACTTAATCAACAATTTGGATATCTATGCAGCATATATACATAGTTGTTTTCTTTCTATATATATATATATATATATATATATATATATATATATATATATATATATATATATATATATATATAGAGGAATTAGATTATGTTATTTTCCAGGACTTTGCCACTATAATGACCTTTCGAACCTCCTATACCATTTAAATAAATTAAATTAAACGAGACTTTCGCAGAATCCTTGTTACATGGTACCATTGTGCACCTCTTATTTTCCTCCTTGATCCGACACATATTTTAGGTTTCCCATAGTAAAACATGGACACTGCAATTTTTTCTGTTATTAAAGGGTACACATCTCTTATCCGCAACTCCTCCTTTACCACTGACTACAATTTAATGATACTTTCACATATTCTTTATAACCTAATGCCATTGTGACCTTAGGACTATTTTACTTTTTGATCTGGCACTTATTTTTGGTTTCCAAGAGCAAATCACGGACTTTGTCATTGTAATCATATGGGAGATAGGGGGTATCATTTAGTGAGCTCAGTACCTCTAGTTTAAATTGTATTTGAGAGAAACTGGGATTTAATTCTACGAGTGGTAATATAACTTATACCCATAGCTCCCTCTCTGAGGAAAGTCTTCAAAATTAGATGTCAATTTGTTATATACCTAACAACCAGTATGAATTTGAATTGCAATATCTATACTGGATTCCAAAAACTTCATAAAAATCCTTACAAAGATATATAGCGAGTTCCATTAAATGATCTACCAAGCCTTTTTCTTTACTCCTCACTAAAATATTAATAGTAGTGAAGGAGAAAATCCTGGTGTACTGTGCAACAATATACTGTATTCGAGAAGTGGTGTAAATCAGATGTGGATACTAAAAATGTCAAGAAACTTTTTAGAAAATTTGAAATAATTTTTTTTTACCAAAATCAGTATCAATAAAACATAGCGACTTTTCAACTTCATATACCCAGTACAACCATTCCATACGATAAATTAAGTCCAGTCATTGACGACAGCTGTTATTCCAACGAACGTATAGAACTAATAAATTTACTTACCTTGTCATTGGTCTTATTCTGATTGCACACACAAGTACTCTAAAGTTGACATCAAAAAGATGCCAAGTTTCTGATTGACAATATAGATGTGGTTTTTGGACACCCGGTTTTCCAACAACCTATTGGTATTTCCAGGGACACTAATTATGCCCCGTTATTAGCAGACCTACTTTCGTATTCAAATGAAACAGAATGTGTTATATATACGAGAAAAGAAGAAAACACTTGCTGTGACCTTCAACTCGACTTTTAGATACATCGACGACGTATTGTCAGTTAGCAATGGTTATTTCCATTCTTATATCGATACGATATACCACGATGAGTTTGAAATAAAAGATACCACAGAGTCTGACACATCGATTTTAGAATTAGATGTTTTACGTGAAAAAGATGTTAATGGCAATCTAACAACCAAACTTTATGGCAAATGAAATGACACCTTAACTTTTCAATTGTCAGTTTACTTTACTTATGTAGCAATATTCCTTCATCACCTGCACACGGGGTTTAAATTCTCAGTTGATTCGATACGCAAGAACGTATGAACAATTTCTAAAACGAGGTGAGTTATGACAAACAAGTCGCTGAAACAAGAATATCAGCAGTCTCGTTTAAAATTATCATTTCGTAAGTTCTGTGGTCGATATATACACACTTAATTGTAGAATCATGACAAGGAGCACACGACGGGTGTGACCGGTCTTCAGGGGATGCTCACTCCTCCATGGCATCTTATCCTACCTCTGATGTTTTAGAGGTCTGTGTTTGCTCTGCTCCTATTGTGTATTGTTCATGTTTTAGCATTCTAATACCCAGAAAACCAGAAGTAATATATGAAATCACCTGCAACATGCAATATATACTTGATTGGTTACTATATAAGTGTCACTTTCATTCCACAAGTTTATTGAATAGAATTCTATTGACAGGATAAATACTCGGTATGAATTGAAATGTCTCTAGCTTCAGATATTCCACTATTTCAAATTTTGTTTTAAAAAAGCATGAGGCTTATTTAAATACTGCAAAAAAAAGTTTTTTCAAAGATTTTTAAAATAGTCACAAGAGCAATATAGCCCACAGGCATAATATAATAGTGTACAGATTAGAGAAAAAAAATGAATTCAATATATAATTAATTATAAATATTTATAACTTGGGGGAGGAGTAAAAGGCAAAAAAGCAGCATATATATCAAGCGATTGGCTTGCAAATCATCAGAACTTTGGAAGACTACTTTGCCGAGCAAAATGTTGGCTTCCTTGGGAACATTGACAGTTTTTTTCTTTGTAGCATATTGTCATGGCGCTGAGGTACGTATTTAAGCTTATCGAAATCATAATACAATGTATATATATTTTTGGATCAAATTGTAAGTAACTATGAAACAAATAAAAACAAGATCTACTTTTTAGGGGAAAATGAGGTACACGAGAAAAGCTGTTTTTGATATTTCTTTAATGTTTTATAACTTTGTTACTGAAGGTATATACATGCTACAATAAGAGTTCATTTGACATGTTTGATGCATGATTTGATATATGTATCTTTGTTTGTATCATTAAGATATGACTGAGGAAAATTCTAAAATACCAAGAAATTGTATTATATCTATACGTTGTTTAAATATATTGTGTTCCTCTTGGAATTATTTTAAAGAATATCTTGAAAAAGATATCAATTTCATGGCAAAACGTACATACCGGTATTTGACTGATACTACCATTAGAATATAGTAACTCATTTTGTCGTTTACAGTCCTCATTTCGTAAGTTCTATGGTCGATAAAAGGACCTTGTCAGCAAATACAATTTATCGTTAATTCCATGTTTTTCAGTTAACTAATTGCTATTTCGATCACTTGAACATTATTTATAACTGAAAGAACAGTGAAGAGAAGATATGTACAGTATAATAAACAGGAAATATTACATTGCATGAAGAGAGGGAAAACAGAGTATATCATCTCTCCATTATAATACCGGTATCTAACAATTTACATAGTTTGCTGAGTTGATTAGTATTGATTACATTAAAAAGCATTTCCAATTTCAAAATATTTGGGTTCAAATAAAAATATTTTGACAAATACATAACTCTTGAGTTCTTTATAGATACATCAGTGCATATAAATAAGTAATGAAATTCATCCCCAATTTCATGCAATTCTCAGTTCTAAATAAACAATATTTCTTCGATTATATGGGAGGCAAAGTCAACAAATAATCTTAAAAAATTAATGATTTTTTAAAAATTCTATAGTTCAAACCTTTAGGGGAAGTTTGCACATCACTAAACAATGTTTGTTTAAACTGATCTAAAAAGGTGGTATATACCTTATTTTTGAGCCAGCTAGGATATATTAAATATAAAATTTTCTGAGCAAAATCACACCATGGATTCTTAAATAATTTCAATGCACATAACAGTTTTGCTGACAATTTAGAGCTCTGAGCATTAATTAACGGCGGATGTGACCATTCGGCAGGGGATACTCACTCCTCCATGGCACCTGATCCCACCTCTGATGTTTTGGAGGTCCTTGTTTGTTCTGTATTGTTTTATGGACTTTTGATCTTGAATATAGTTCCTTATCTCCAATTATTTCCTTTTAAAGTTTTGTAGTTATTTTTACACATGGGAAACAATAATTCTAGATTTCATCCTGTCCATTTTTTTTTTTACATCGGAAATTAAAATGTAAAGATAAAAAATTACTCACATTCATGCTTTATACATGTAGTATACACTGTACTTAATTACCATAACAAAAATACGAAAGTTTACTATATCTAATAATTATAGTAAATAAAAATATTTACTTTAGTAAATCAAATTTTTTAATTGTAGATTTTAGATTCACATATTTGATTTTTTTTTGATTGATACATGTAAACTTTTATTTACTCTGCTCGTATTTTTTTATTGTTTTATGGACTTTCATTTTGAATACTGTTCGTAATTTCCATATCCCTCAAAAACATTTTTCGTTAAAATATTAGTAAAAAGTCCTAAATTCTGTCAAAAATCAATGATGAGGAACGAAATGTAAACTTGATCTGCAACTCAGCAAGATACTCACATACCAAAAAAGGCAAAAATCAGCTCAATATCTACAAGCGTTCACATAGGAAAAATCAGCTCAAAACTACAAGCGTGGGACAAAGTTGGAAAACCAAGAGACAGATTGACGGACAGACTCAGAGAAACCCTATGACGAAATAATAACTTCGTGTACAGTACATACATGTACTTACAATGTAACAATGAAAGATACAATTTCAGATATACGGAAATAAAAAGATACCTGAATCAACCCTTAAGTCATTATTTGAAAGAGACATAGGTAAGTTTAGTTTAAAATATATTTCACTCAAATCAACGAAATGGGTGTATATTTTGCCAGAATTGACTAGTACTTGCTTTACGCATGAACTAATATTCTTATTCTTTTCTTTCTGTCTGATTGTGTAATATTTGTAATTCCAGACAGGATGGAAGCCATTGACATATCTAGTTTAAAAGAGCTTAACAAGGACAAGAAAAGGTGAGAAGTTTATTTTTTACTGGAGAGTAACTAATTAACTAAAAGTTAGCTTCAGCTCAACACTTTCTTATACTTACTTAATCCTTTTCGTGCTGTTTAGCAGAGTCGTCTATGTTGACCTCAATCTAATTAAAATTAGATGTTAGATCTGCTCGAATATGCGAGCGGATCTAACATCTAATTTTAATTAAATTGTGTTGGCCTGTCTTGTGTCCATCTTTGGACCTGTCCCCATGACCAGATGTTCTCTTTCATTTCTTTCTCTACCGATCTTCTCCATGTCTCTTTTGGTCTTCCTCTCTTTCTCTTACAAATTGGTGTCCATCTCAATGCAACCCTTGGGATTGAGGTTGGGTGCATTCTACATATATTATGTCATATCCACAATCATTTTCTTTATAACTAGGGATAGAGTAATGGTGCCAGTCTTTTTGTACATCTCTTCATTTGATGTGGTATTAGACAAGAAGATGTGCGTAGTACTCTGCAAAGACAACATGTCTGGAATGCATCTAGCTTGTTTGAAATGGTTTTTGTAACTTTCCATGCTTCAGCACCATACATGAGGACCATAAGCACGTTACTCTTGAAAATCCTTATTTTGCTATTTATGCTGATCTTTCCTCCAGATTTTTCGTAGTTCAACATACGATCAGGTGGCTTTAGAAATCCGAGCTAGCACATCTACCTCAGAATTCCCATATTTGGTGATCTTGCTTCCTAGATAGACAACTTCTGTGACCTCTTCTATTTTTTTTTCATTATTTAGGGTGATGTGCTCGTTTGATTTAGTATTGACCTTCATGATCTTGTTGTTGTAATTTTCAGGCCAATCCTCTCTCTTCAATGCCAATCTGTTGTGGACATGTTAGGCATAATACTCTTGTCTTAATAAACTCTACTCATACCGGATTGCAACGTATCTTTTTGGAATGGTTTACAATAGATCTAGTTTTGGAAACAAAAGAAAATACATGTGCATGCATATCATATCATATCATATCATCAATTACAATGTCTTTTTGAAAATTAATCAATAAATTATTGATTTTTCGGCTTTTAATACATTATTGAAATATCTATATTTATCAAACGGTTTAAGGAGCAAATAACAATGGAGAAGAGACTACATGTTCATAAAACTGTTTATTTACTAGAGGGTTATCACCAACAGAACTCAGTTTGTCAGCTTTCGGGGAGGATTACCAGTTACAAGTGGCTAAACCGGAACCCGTGTTGCACCCGGAAGTCAGGATTGTAACCAGGAATGATGATGGCGACCAAGAGTGGAAGGGAGTAATACCGGATTGCTTCTTGGTCGGTCACGTGACTTCACACAACGGCACTGCTTCTCTGTCACATTGTGAAGGCTTGGTAACGTAAAAAGGGCTAATAGAACAGATAACCATACTGTCATTTCTATGTACATGTATGTAGAAGAAAAATACGTTATATGATTTATAGAGAGTGCTACTATCAATATGTATCAATTGTTATTTCGAGTTTAAGAATTTTAATGCATAAGTTCAAATTTCTAAAACTTAAAACTGATTTTGTTCATTGAAATTTAAGGTAGGACCAAATACAAAGGTCAATTTTTTCCTCAAATTCATTTTTTCTGAAACTTTGATATTTTGTTCTTGGATACAAAATCTCTTTTTATACATGATATGAAAGAAATTCAACCGCACTTTTTTTGCCCACATAGACTGAAATATGGCCTATCAGACCCCTGTAAGAAGATTGTCGACTTGAGAATGAGCCTTATTTGAGAATTTTCAATTGATCTATTGCAAATTTGTGTAATACTTTCAATAAAGATAACCTTTTTGTTACTTTAAATCAGTAACTCACATTGATACTGGAAAATTTGGGTAAAATATTGAGTAAAATAGAACATACATTGTATCAGAAACTGAAAATTCAAATGTAAATATCCAACAGTTTATGTTTTCTTAAGCGAAAATGTATGATTCAATTTTTACAAAAAATCAACAGAATGATTCAAATAGGTCCTAGAATAAAATGTGTAAAAATAAAGAAAATTGAACCGGTGGTTTAAGATATTTTGGCGATTAAAAAAAAATCAATGGCAAAAAAAACAAAAGATTCAGTAGATGACGTCACAGTATTTGACCTTTGACCTCGTGATATGACCTTGACCTTTGTAGTACATGCAAAATAGAGACTCCTTATATATGTATCCAAATATCACCCCTCTACTATTTATGGAACAAAAGTTGCACTGCATTTTATAACAGACTGTTACATGCTGGTTCATTGTACTTAGATATCGTAAACACATTGCAAAATGTAAGCCCCCAAATGATCAATATATAGGATTCTCTGATTTTTTCACAAAATATGACGCAAACATGCCAAAACTTATTATGTTTCTTACAGGGGTTATTCAATGTTGTCAATATAGTAATATTATTCTGTTTTCCTTCAGTAATTTTTAAGGAATGGGTTAAAATAGAATCCACGGGTGTTTTGTCCTACCTTAATACTTTAGTGTACGTAAAAATTTAAAAATATTTATTTTTATCTCATACATGTACATGTATTTACATTTTTTTTAAATGACGACCTGGTACATTTTTTTCTTTCAACGACCTTTTTTTTAAATAAAAAGTTTGCACTTTCCCCACTGTAGTTCATCAGAACGTTGACTTTTTCTAATTTGCGAGGAATCTTTAGAAACCAATTCCTGTTTGAAATGAAAATACAGTATAATTTTGTAAACAAACGAATTTTTATAAAACATTATAATTATATAGAAAGGATCAATTACCACGCAATCTGGAGATTTCCAGTTGAGAGAGCTGCCAAAAGTTCACAACAAAGGACTTAATTTCTCGGACGAAGATACTGTTCTTTTAATTGGTAAAACAAGACCACAGAACAACATGGACGGGGCAAGTTTAAAGGATGATGGTAAGATATGGCTTTTATAACTCGTTCTTATCAGTCTTTGTTAATAACGCATCTTTTTAAATAGGTCATCACTAGCCAATGCCAATTTGCATACATCAACTTTAATTTTCATATGAAAAATAATAATTATAAAGGCAATTACAAAAAAGACCTTTTTTCTCAGACTTCAGTCTTTCCTGCACTGGCTGATCATGACCAAGGAGAAAAACTAAAGAACAAATATAGAAGACAGACCGCCACGAAGGATGTAGTTATCGAATTGGCTGTGTACACAGACAAGGACTACACGGAACTACTTCACAAGAAAGAAACCGCCAAAAGAATCGAACTCATGATCTTGAAGTACAATGGGGTATAATTAAATGCATTAATGCTGTAATGAAGAAAACATTGAACATTTCTTTTTCATCATTTTGTTAACGTATGATTATTTTTAAAAATGTGACTGTTTAATACAGGTGCAGTTTGAATATTCTCGTCCTGAACTTGGGTACAACGTAAAACTACAGATTAAATATATGAGTTTTTGGGAGACCAACCCGGTATTTGTATAACTATTATTGTATTCATCGGTTTTAAGTCTACTGGTTACAATTTTTGATTTTTTAAAATATAATTTAATTTTGGATGTAAGGCCCAATATGATTTCTAATAAGTAATTCAAATCGTACAACTCGAGTTGCCTACCAAATAGTTTGCAGTAATCCGCTTGACACCTAAAATGAAAAAAAAATCTCTTATAAGTGAATATCATTTTTGAAGGAATATTGACTTTTGTTTCTCAGTGATTGTAACATAAATTATAGGAATTGAATTTAGTAGCTACGTACGTTTAGCTATACTTTAATGTGTAAATTGTGTTGGAACTGTATAGTGTATAATCTATACAATTTAACTTTTTCTCTTTCAAAAGCTTAAAATGTCCTGGCCATTCTACGAATGCACTAATGCATGTACAATTTGTATTTACAGCCTTCCTACAACAACTCGTTCAGGGTTAATATTGCACTGCATACATTTTGTGAAATAGTCTACGACAACCCAATTAAATACGACATATTCTATCTTCATAGTGGGTACGTACTTTTTTTAATGGCTATTTGTTATAAATTGTACAGCTTTAAAAATAAACGTACTGCAACTTTCAGAAGAACGAGCATCTGCTCCTGCAAAGTGAGTCATAGGGCTGGATTTGCCTCATTCCCAATGCCATGTACCTAAAAGAATGTGTTTTTCATATAAAAATTCCCAAATGACAATCGAAATAAATAAATATTGTTTAAAATATCCATGTAAGTTAATGTACGAGGGCTGTTCAATAAATAATGTCCTGAACTGTATGACAAACAATACATATATAATATGATATCAAACTTGACTTTCTCTCATTATTGAATCTTTACTGAATTATAACAGTTTATGTGACCACTTTTCATCTCATAGTTTCATCATGAGAAGCTGGGAAACAAGGGCTTTTCGAGGCACTGCATTATAAATAAATGGTAAAGAATCAGTAAACTAGAGTGAAAATAAAGGCTACATTAAAGCTGCTGTAAAACTTGTTAAAAATCCCAAAGAAATATTCTCTGAAATATGTTTCTTTTATAGCAATCGATGCCTGTTTTTTAGACAAATGAGCAGGTGGATTTCAACGATAAAAAATATATAATGGACATCAAAAATGGGAACCGTCCTTGCTAACAACAAATTATAACAACTAATGTTTTGTTTGTAAAAAATTCAATAAATAATATTTGATGATGTATGATTGACTTTAAAATAACAGCAAATTTGGTATACATAATATCGGGAGTACTTTACACTGTTTTTAAGAAACGTTTGACAGTAAAAAAGCTTGCTACTCAAAGTTCACCCTATATTTTAAAAAATGAGTGAAAAAAACAGCGTGTAAGAAAGTCTTAACAATCATTTTAAAATATCAGTAATTGTAGTTAGCCGCGTTCGTTTTATATTCAAACAGATAGTGGAACATGAATCTATTGCTTAAAATCATCAAAACAAAATTTACCATAAGATGTACTTGATAACAACGGCGAAGGTCTGACAAAAGCATAGGTATGCAAGAGCACAAAGACAGATTTACATGCAATTTTCTTAAATATTAGTGGTATTGTTGTTCAAATTCGTATTCGGGGAGACAGTTTAATATCGACCCTTAGTATACTGGAAAATGGCAGATCCAGTGATTTCCTGGACTTGTTTTTCCTTCAAAAAGGTGTTTTTTTTCAAGTTTGGAAATAGAAACAAGTCAAAAGGTCAAAGATCTGACAAATATTCTTAATGTGAAAAAAACATTAACTTTTTGTTTATCCAGAAAACCCTTTTACTTTTCAGGGCATGCGGGTTTGGACGCTGTCATGAAGAAATTCAATGAAGTGAATTCCTGATTCTGGGTCCTTCCTAATAAACCTTTCGATCTTTTTGCAAAAAAATTGCTTTCCAGACTCCTCCACATTCCAAAAAACAAGTTCTAAAAAACAATCAGAAATTGGATAAAAAAATGTTACAGACATGTGCTTGAATTATAAAAGAGATTAATAAGTAAAATCATGATGACTAAATCATTGAAAACGTTTGCTTCTTTCTGAGCACCGAGGACATAATTAATTGAACAGCCCTCGTATATGTCAGGAATGGTGTTGAAACAAAATCTAAAATGCATGCTCAAAAACTCGGATTAACTAAATGTAAAAGAAGTCATTAAATACCTTTTAAATGAAAAACCAAATTTATTTGAATCATTAAAAACAATATTAAATATATGTTTCCTCATATCAATCAAATGTTCTATTTGTCCAAATTAGAAAGGCCCAGGCCATTGATAAACCTCTTAAAGGAGATGTCTCTATCTCAGTGATTGAGATATTAGCCCAGTACTCGAGACAGGCTGTAGAGATATCTGTTTAAGCAGAGGGTTCTCTGATCTTTTCAGGCGGAGGCCGACGGACGTCGGGGGACGTGCGTGGAAGAGCGGAGCCTGCCAGCGCACTAAATGTGGTGCTGACAGAGGGGAAGTAGTGGCGCATGCATCTACCACCCACGAACTGGGACACATGTAAGACTTTTAAACCAGACACGTATCCAGAATTTTTTTTATCTTTCCAGAGGTTATCTTATTTTACAAGCAGATAGTAACAAGGGGTATGGCCTAAGGCGATTTAAAAACAATTTAAGCTATTGAAAATATACACCGGAAGGAAGCTTAACGCTGATTGCTCGTCTTCCCTCCACCACCCCCACCCACCTCAACTTTTTGCACTTTTTTATGTAACATAATTAAATATGGATATTACATTGGTAAAGCATTAAAGAAAACTTTGGTTGTGAAAAGACAGTCAAAACATCCTCTCTTCCCACAAGAATTTTGAGCAATCTTAGCTTTAACAACGCTTTTAGGAATGGCATGACTTTTTACAGTGTTTTTTTTTCCCACAAAATTAAAATTGCTATATAAAAAGCAAATGGCTAAATAATCCTTTTTTATTTTATCTTACAAGCGTCTTCACAAAATTTAACGCACGTTTACGAGTTTCATATCTAAGGGTGGCAGAAATTCTAAGCATTGTGAATTAAGTTTGATTGCACAGATTAAAATTGCTATATAAATCCCAAATAACTTAGCAAATTTATTTTTTCAAAGTTATTCTTTTAATTCAAAATGAGTTTAAACGGTTTGAAAATGCAGAATTTACTGTGATTTTATCGTGATGAGAACTTTAGTTTTAGTATTTTTAATACACGTGTATGTGTTTTTAACCTTACCGTTATCCTTATATATTCGATATAAAAAGACAAAAATAAAATGACAAATAACCCCCCCCCCGGTACCATCTTTTTAAATCGAGAAGCATACATTAAAGCAATATTCTCTAAAAGGTTTTCGCGATCGAACTTATCGAGCAGAAAATGCATTTTTTTTTTACTTTCATGAACCTTACTTTGTCTAAGGTTGGGAATGAGCCATGACAAGGATGCAGGGTGTACCGGAAGTGACACAGGTGTGATGGGAGGACAAGGGACACGCTGGAGTTCTTGCAGTATCAGAGACTTTGATAAATTTCTACAGTATGTGTAAATTTTGAGATTATAATTATTTAAATTTTATACCTTTCAATTATAAGAAATTCTCAATGATAATTTCAAACCTTTCAATGATCTTATCATTACGACAAACAAGCATTTTAGACGTTAATGGTAACCTGACGACAAAACTTAATGAAAAACTTGATAACTTCAACTTTTCTATCGTCAACTTACCTTATTTATAAAGCAATATGTCATTTTCACCTGTACCTGAAGTTCATGTCCCCTAAATATATACGAAAAGACATGATCTACCTCCGAACAATTTCAGAAATCAGAAAGCTATTGACCAAAAAGTTGATGAAACAAGGAAATAAACAGACTCGTTTAAGGGCTATACATGTAATTTCTATGATCAGTACAATGACCTTGTCAGCAAAAATAATTCATCGTCAGTTAAAATTTCTCTGATGTCTTTCATACAAATTGTTAAATAAAATTGTTTATACTAGTAAATTGTCTGTGGGTTTTTCCATTTACGCAATCATGACTAGGAGGACGCGGCATGAGTTTCCGGTCGACGGGGGATGCTTACTCCTCCAAGGCACCTGGTCCAACCTCAGATATTTTTAGTGATTCTTATTTGCTATGCTCGAACCTAAGCAATAAAAATTAATTTTCTTCTCAACCCTTCAACACAGTTATACATTTTTTTAATAAAAATTGTCATGTAAATCATATTTGTGGATGACTTCTAAAAGTAAAGGAACTTAAAATAGCTCTTGGAAAGATTATAATATGTCATAAAATTGTATTTTCAATGTAAAATGGGTAAAATAGGTATTTATTCTATGTTTTTGTGTAACCTTTCAAAAATTCTATTGGAGAATAGTGTTATGCTGTGAAAAATTTATACTTTTTTTGGGTTCTTTAGTATATGTACACGTAATGTATGAAATACATGTATATAGAGATAACGAACAGTATCACAGAAAAAAATTTAAATCTTCGTCAGATACTTTCATTTTGTTCAGATTTTTTTTTTACATTTTGTATACTTTCATATTCGTGCTTCGTGTAAGAAAAAAAATATTTATTTAGATTTTTGTTTTTTCTCTTTTTATTTTGTTGCATATGTTTGTCTATCTTCTTTCAACAAGAAAGTCAAATAATCTTTAAAGAATAAATAAGATTTTTTTTCAGAGTTATATTCAGATAGATAACCTAAAAAATATTTTCATGATAAAGTGGAAGAATTTTGAAAGATTTTGTCACAATGTCAAAATAATATACAATGTTTGCATAGAATTGCTTAGAACACAATACAAGGCAGCAAAGAAAACTTAGATTTCCTGATATTTTAGGTGCTGTTATGTTAAAACATGTATGTATAATTATTGACGGAACATTTTGCTTACTATGAAAAAAATGAACTACATTAAAAAACTCTTCAAGATAATTTCGTTATGTAGAAGGGTTATTAAGAAATATATGAGATCCTTCAATGAAAAAAGTTAATATAGGGTTCGGCTTACGCCTCGCCTAGAATACAGTCTTTCGATCAAGGACCCCATATATTTCAGTATTACCCCTGTAAGTGTTTAAGTAACTCATGAAATCTTGGTTTTACTTACATGTATTTAATATTTAGTTATGATGTACCTTCGCTCCATATAACTAATTTGCTACAAACAGGTCTGCAATTATTGTACCGTTAGACAATAAGTCTGACTATTTTTACGCTTATTTCAGAAAAGAAGGTGCTCAGTGTCTGTTTCGAGAAGATGTTTCAAATAGCGCTAACTACGGTCCCCTTGAACCAGTCCTCATGGGTAAATCACTATTAAGTTTTATGTCTGTAAAATATATGCATCAAAATTTAACTCTTCACCATTTTTTGATTAATAATGGCTTCTTTGACTTGTCGTTGAATGAAACATGTGGAGATAACAAACAGTATTTAAGATCAAAAGTCCATAAAACAATACAAAATAGGTACAGAGCAATCAAACCTCCAAAGCATCAGAGGTGGGATCAGGTGCCATGGAGTAGTGAGCATCCCCTGCCGACCCCTGAAATAATGTTCTACCACTGGGAAAATTGTTTGTCCCTCTTGATTCCACTCATATATAGAGGCCACCCGTGAGTGGCTGCTTTAGATCTTTACTCGACAATTCATGATTCGAATATTCGTTTTGTAAACGTACAAGCATTTAAAAGAGAAAAACCTGGCAAGTTTTATTAGAAATTGAATCAAGTTTGTACAAAAAGTTAAAAGACAGTCCTCTTAGATTATCATAAAGGTGTGAAGAGTGTATCTATTAAAGTAATTTATTCATTTGATCATTAATTAGTGGTATAATAATGTGTAGTGCTTACAGTCAGCTTGTATTGTTATAAGGACACAGCTTTACAGTAAACACATGGATCCTTTGTTAATGTAAAAATCATTAAAAAATAAAAATTATTATCAGGAAATTAATTAGCAAAAATTAATTGCTTTTAATCTTTCTCCTTTAGATAATTGTTCTGCTTGGTATAAATTTGTAGGAGTTATCAGTGTAGACTTTAGTGATACGACCAATTTATCTGGAACATGCTTAAGAATCTAAAAATATATAATTGCACATTTACCAAACTCTGTATGAGTTTTTGTTCCAAAATATTGGCATAAATACCTATACTGCGTGACAGGAGAGTGAAGATTTATATTTTAATATAAAATGATTTATTTTCTTTATCGAATATTCGAATACTCCTATCGAATATTCGAACATCAATTATTAACAATTTTGACATCCCTAATATTTATTAAATCCCTGGAATATCGTTTAATTTAGGCTTTTAACACATTAAATATGATTTTAAAAAAATCCCCTACAACTAGATCCACATTGGATAAACGACGTTAATTCTTAAGACAGAGGACTCACTTTGTTATGGTCAACATGTTCTTTTTGGGGAAGGATATCCTTATCGAACCATTCCATTTCCGAGATTTGGACATTTCTGACAAATGGACTGTTCTAGTTATAACAATCAACTTGCATGGTAAGAAATATAAGACTCGGAAAAATATTTTAGCGTCTTTGAACAGAATGCTTCAAAGGGCCATTGAACAGTACGAGGGCTGTTCAATAAATAATGTCCAGAACTGTTTGACATACAATACAGATATTAAATGACATTAAGCTTGACTTTCTCTCATTATTTAATCTTTAATGAATTTATAACAGTTTATATGACCACTTTTCATCACATAGTTTCATTGTGAGAAGCTGGAAAACAAGGGCTATTCGAGACACTGCATTATAGATGAATGGTAAAGAATAAGTAAACTAGAGTGAAATAAAAGCTTCATTAATGCTTCTGTAAAACTTGTTAAAAATCCCAAAGAAAAATTCACTGAAATATGTGACATTTACAACAGCCAATGCTTGTTTTATAGACAAAAGAGCAGTTGGATTTCAGTGATAAAAATTATTTAATGGACATCAAAAATGGGTACCGTCCTTGCCAACAAAAAAATATAACAACTTATGTACTGTTTGCCAAATTTCAACAAATAATATTTGATGATGTATGACTTGACTTTAAGACACATAGCAAATTTAATAGAAATCATTTCGGGAGTAGTTTACACTGTTTTTAAGAAACATTTTTAAAAAAGCTTAGTACTCAAAGGTCACCCTATATTTTGAAAAATAAGTGAAAACGACAGCGTGTACGAATGTCTTAACAATTATTTTAAAATATCAGTAATTGTAGTTATCCACGTTTGTTTGATATTCAAACAGATAATGGAACTTGAATATATTGCTTAAAACCCTCAAAACAAAATTTATCATAATATGTATTGATAAAAACAGCGAAGGTCTGACTAGCCTGGTTCCCTGTCCCTGTTTTGCTTTGTTTACTTCGCATCACTAGGCAAGGATGAGACAGGGAACCAGGCTAAGGTCTGACAAGCGCAAAGAATTGCAAGAGCACAAAGACAAAATATGCAATTTTCTTAAATATTAGTTGTATTGTTGTTCAAATTCGTATTTGGGGAGACAGTTTAATTTCTGGAGGAGGCTAGAAAGCAATTTTTTTGCAAAAAAATCGAAAGGTTTATTAGAGTAAGCTTAAGGACACAGAATCAGGAATCCACTACATTCAATTTCTTCATGACAGCGTCCAAATCCGCACGCCCTGAAGAGTAAAGGGGTTTTGGGGATAAACAGAAAGTTAATGTTTTTTTACATTAACAATATTCGCCAGATCTTTAACCTTTTGACTTGTTTCTATTTCCAAACTTGAAAAAACACCTGTCAGAAGGAAGAAACAAGTCCAGGAAATCATTGGATCTGCCATTTTCTAGTAGGCAAAGGATCATACCCTAAAATGAGTTCTAAAAACAATCAGATATAGGACAGAGAATATTGCGGACATGAGTTTTAATTAAAAGAGATTAATGAGTTAAATCACGAGGACTAAATCATTGAAAAGCGTCTTTTGCTTCTTTCCGAGCATCCAGGATATCATTTATTGAACAGCCCTCGTATAAGGGTTCTTTTCATGCCAGAATCTACTGCGACTCGGGACCTGACTCCTAACTCTGCCAGCCTTATCTCTACCCAGAGCGCCACGCGAGTGACGATATATATTTTAAACATTCATAATGGTGTTATGATATACCGGCAATTTCAAATATGCTGAGCCTTTTTTTTTGGTAAATATTATAGGTCAGAAGTACAGTGCAGATGAAATATGCGAGCTAAATTATGGTCCTAATTTTCACTACCGGAATTTCTCGTACCTCCCGGTAAGAGCACGTTTTTCTTTCCTTTTCTGAATCTAGAATAATTGATTTATAATGCATTGTGAGATATATATGTTTCAATTTTCGTAGCCATGCGACGTTATATACAGCTGTGTGGACTATAACGAAGGCGAATTGTTTGGGCGAATGTTTACTAAATACATTAGCGGTCCTCAGGGAATTTACTGCGATACAGGGAAGGTAGGTCCAATAGAACTTTCCAGTTATACTGCGTAAATGCTTATAATGACCAAAAGTTCAAATATCTTAATTGATTTTTTTCCCCAGATTTGCTTATATCGAACTTGTCAGACGTTTGCAGAGGCTAAAGTAAAACCAGGCGTTGTTAGGCCCGGGGGATGGGGACCGTGGACAGATTGGAGGCCCTGCTCCAGGACTTGTGGAACTGGACTAACATACAGAAGGAGACTTTGCAACAGTCCTAGGTTTTAAATATTGAATTTAATATGCCAAGTTTTCTAATGACTATAAACTCAGATATTTTGTGAGATATTGACAATCTGAGGGAAAATAACAGTGTGTATATTATATAATTTTATGATACTTTTACTTCATCGATAAAGCCCTTTGAACCACCCAGGCTGTGAAGGCGGTGATGACAATGGATATGAAGCCAGGACTTGTAATCCCGAGGTAGGCAAATCAATCGAACACGTGGCAAACCAATCGAATACAGTACGCGGCAAACCATTCGATTACGTGGCAAAGCAATAGAACACGTGGCAAACTAATCGAACACGGGCAAACCAATCGAACACGCGACAAACTATTCGAACACCCGGTAAACCAATCGAACACGCGGCAAACCAATCAAACACGCGGGAAAAAAACGAGCACGCGGCAAATCAATCGAACACTCGGCATACCAATCGAACACCCGGTAAACCAATCAAACACGCGGCAAACCTATCCAACACTCTCTCAATCATTAATATTTTTAACCTTTCTCTTTATTGGATCTTATATCTAAAGTAAAGAAGGTGCAAATAGCAAATAATGTATTTGAACTGATAAATAAATATAGTTTATAAATAATTGTAGCCCTGTCCCAACGACAGTTCCGACATAAACACGCTAATAAATCAGCGGGCATCTGAAACCTGCAGTAGAATGTTAAAGAATAAAGTATTGGACTCTACAAAGTACACATCGGTTGGGAGGAAAATGGACTGGCATGGTGAGAGAGAGAGTCTTTAATTTTACTTTGTTCACAGATATAAAATGAGTGAGAAAATGAAGCCTTATAAAGTATCTTTTAAAAATCTTTTCGCTGAATTAAATCAAATACATAAATTGCTTCACGAAAAAAAAACTTCATGACTATTTTACTCACCTCTTTAGGACATTTGAAATGCGAGGTGAAGTGTGAATCGGTGCCGGGGTACCGTACCTACAGTTATGATAGGTTTGGCTTAATCCCCCAGGGAACTCCTTGTGAGGGACTCATTGAAGAAAAGGACAAACCATGGTCAGAATACAGCTTTAGATGTCTGGACGGATATTGCAGGGTATACAATAATATACGATTATACCGAACAACAATGAAGACTAACTTGACACACGTATCATGTAACTTGTATCATGAAGCATACTCAAACTTAAGTCAAATTGTAAAATACTTGTTTGTAACTCGTTTATTAAGTTTTAATGAATGTTAATTTGAAGATAATACAAATTCTGTGACACAATACTTAGTATTTAAAAAAAATTATCTAAAACATTTCTATCTTTGACTTCTTGTCTTCAATATTTTAGAACGAAATAAAGATTTTGGTATAAGCTTTGTTTCATAATTCCAGGACCCGGTGTAAAATGTGACAAAATTATTTAAGTTGCCCCTGGCAATAAGCTATATCCCTGTTGTGAAGCATCATAACAATTTTCAAGAATGACATTTATATGTAATGAGTACCTTGTTTTAGTTTTTCGGTTGTAACGGAGAGCTGAACGCTAAATATGACGTGTGTGGCGTGTGTAAGGGAGACGGGACTACGTGTGACGTGGTGAAAGGATCCTATACGGAGACAACAGCACGATGCACGTAACATCCTATAACTCATAGACTTAACCCTGCATACAGTTGCAAGATTTAGGAAGGATAAAAGAAATAAAAAGAATTTAACATGTAGAAATGAAAAAAGAGTGAAGATGAATTCTCATAAAAACCACAAACAAAACAAATCTGTGAATAGGGCATAGACATGGAAACTCGAGGAGGGATTAGGTGCCTAAAAGGCGCAAGCATCTCAGGCCCTTATAACTGGTCACTTCCTCCATGAACCCAATGTATTGGCCAAATAAACGAAACATTTTGTGGTCAAATTTAGTATATTTTACTAGAACAAAGGTTTCGTGTTTGGTATGAAACAAGTCAGTCATAAAACCATCCAGTGATAAAATATATTTTATACCAACAAGGTAATAATAACGAGCATATAAATGAGAAAATGCTGACGTTAAGGTCAGACGACACGTTCCTCAAAAATATATAATTTTTCCTAAGAATTTGTCATTGAAGTATAGGTACTTAAACAAGTATCCTCACAAAAAATTAGGGTACCTTACCAGGCATTTGGCTAAGATAGCATAGGGTACTATTTCTTATATAGCCCTTATGGGTAATCTTCTAAATGGCCTTTAACACAATTTTTGGTGTACTAATATTTAAAAACGATTTGAAAACAATGTAGAAATCAGAAGAGAATGACAAATATGAATAATTTTTGATATAATACCAAGAGATACAATATATTTGAGGAACGTGTCGTCTGACCTTAACCGTGATCACATCCATCGCATATGAAAGCCATGTTTACAGTGTATACAGTGTAATTGATGTTACTGTTTTCAGACACAAGGAAGACAATCACTGAGATACCCGTGGGAGCGATTAACATACATTTCTGGTTTGACTGGCAAGTCATGAGAGAAAACTATGTAGGTAATGTATTTATATTCTAAGTAACATGGTAAACTGACATAAGTAAGAAAAAAGGCAAAATCTCAAAAATCTCAAAAATACATCGGGACATTCCCAAAACAGATAAGTGCACAATGACAACTTTTTACAGCTTATCAAGGTATTAATTTACTTGTATTTGACTTAGTCTGACATTATCATCTAAGTTTATTCGTTATTAAAAAAAATAGGTTTTTTTATAAAGGTAATCCTAACTTATAGGTTAAGTTACAAGATACACAATTAATAATCATTATTCAGATAACTTTAGTTACTGCATGTTTCCAACAACCTATTGCATTGTATACCCAGACTCTGAGGCCGTGTATTATTATTTGTTCCAAAATAAATTGATTTTTCATAATAAATTGAATTGAATAAAACATGAAACATCTACATTTGTCTCAGAAATCTACAACAAAGATGGACGTGTAATTCTGTCCAGCATTCAACAAATAATATGGGATACGACAAAGAACCCAACGAATTTCGCCGGTACGTATTGGATGTTTGTTTTCAATCGTCAAGACCTGTATGCTAGAGGACCCCTGACTGAACCAGTGATCATTAAGGTAATGTCTCAATAGTTTTCACCAGTCAAAAGGGATGAATAAATGCTTTTTTTGGGGGAAAAAAATATTTCCTTTCCGTATTTATGCGAGACGGTGTATTCGTAAAAATTGTTTGTGTAGAGAAATATATTTACTCGTACAGATATTTAAAGGTGATTTACAGTGCGCATAAATAAAATGCATCTTTTTTTTTAGCACTACAGATATGGTGATAAGAAAAATACTGGCATTAACTACACTTATTCTGTCCCCAAATCCGGTAAGTGGAAAAGTTCTACTGTGCACCAGAAGTCATGGCAAATTTTGTCTCAATTTAAGTCGATATACTTCAGTCCACAGGCATTTGGGGTATGGACCCCCTTTCCATTTTTCTTTTCTTTTTAAATCTGGGGTCGAGTCACCTTTTTCCTATCTTTGTATTCTAATATGCTTTACATATTATCATTAATGTAACTCTTTTGTCTCTACAAGCTTTTTTTAAATACAGTAAAACTCGTTTAGTACGAACACGGATATTGCGAATTCACGGATATAGCGAAGTCATTTTCAATCCCCAGCTATATAAATTTGACGAATTTTTCATACGGTTATAACGAATTTCGGATATAGCAAAGTAATTTCAAAGGTCCCAGCGACTTCGTTATAACCGAGTTTTGCTGTATATCGTTTTCGACTGATGCATAAAAAGAGAGCATCAATCTGTTCTACGGGTATTCTATTGAAGCACGCAGGTTTTACCGTGTGTTAAACACAATTCGAAGCTCTCTCTCTCTCAAACAGTGCAGTCATACATTCCCCGCCGACCCTCACAAATATTATGTTGGTTTTTATTATCGGTAATTATACTTTTTTGTTTTGTAGATTTAAAAGTTGCGGAGAAGTAAAGTTGTATTTGTATTATTGTTTGCAATTAAACTGCATGCACTTACGAGAGCGCTTCTGTACCTATATACGTGTTGTTATTTTAAAAATTATTTATGTTCGTTTGAGTGGAAACGAATAAGAACATACGCTTTATTTTTCCTTACCTGGATGAAATAATTCTTCATCGATAGAAACATAGAAATCATGAATTAAAGTTTTAAAAAATTGCTTGATATTTTCTGTAAATGGTTGAGAGCTTTTGCTCTAGAGCTGCAAAGTAAGGAGTCGATCCTTACGTTGCGAGTTCGAATCCCACTGTGGGACGTGGAGACCGGTCCTTGGGATGAGACCTTATAAACTGAGATCTCGTGTTGCAGCAGAGGCTGACATGAAAAAGATCCCTCACTGCTCAATTACCGTGAGTGCCGAGCAAAGGACAAAATTTGTAGCTATCCGCCGGAAAGTCAGGCGACGTCTCCATATTTGTGATAAATTCTCGAGAGGGACGTTAAACAAAAAACAACCCAATCATTGAATTAATAAATTTGGTTTTAATTTGTTTCATATTTCTCTTCAGGTAAACGTAATGTATGTACCTATTTTTGTATTCATATGAAGCAGAAATTTGGCCAAAATCTTGTACTGTGAAAAGAGGAAAACACTTGCTGTGGTCTTCAACTCGACATTTAGATATATCGACCACAGGCACTTGCTTCTGGAATAAAAACCCATAGTATAATAATAACACAAAGGATCTAACTCCAAATTACACGGAGTACCCCCCTCCCTTAGAATCGCGCTCATTTACACATAGGATAGGCGTGCACAAGATATAGAAACTAAACGTGCGTTTTCGGATTTTAAAGAATGACTCTTCATAACATTGCGATCTGGCCCCTTTTTAAACACGGATTTCTTCCTTTTCAAATCAGAACATTGACATATTTTAGCTAAAATGTACAAGTATGGTATGAATACAAACACTTCAAAATCTTTTTTGATAGAGAGACTCTCAATATATACATAATATCAATGAAATAAAATTGCATACATCAGTGCCAAATCTCAACTTCGCCATTGCGGCTATGTAGGTCATTGTATTATTTGAATAAGGAGGCGGAGCGTCAATCAAGCGTGCGAATAGTGTGAATTCATATATTATCGAGTGTTCGACGTGTACTTAATATAGTTTTTAAGTGATATCTTATTAAATAACTAAACAATCTTAAAAATCCCTCACCTTTTCTTCGGGCTTGGGACCGACCATAATATTATGTAATAATATTGGCAGGTTTAGGTTTTGTTTTTACTGCTTAGCTTTAAAACGAGTATATCAATGAAACAATTATTTTTGAAATTCGTTGAAATAGTGTAGAATGTAAACACAATGATATGGTGTCTGTAAACATAATGTCTTACAAAAGATGGTATTTTTAGGACTAGGATTTTACAGTAACCTAGCTTATTTCTCAAGGGATAATTATTTTAATTCTAAAGCGATAATAATTTTATGTAAGTTTTTTTACACGTCGAATTGATCATCAATAGCATATAATTTTGCAAAAAAAAAAAAACTGAGTGTTCCAACAAATATATGTATGCGGTTGAATATTAATAGAAAGCCAGGATAATGTTGATCTTTAATTATGCGTTCATTGGACAAGTGAGAGGGGCATACACGTGCTTTTTCGTGCAATATAACATTATGTTTAAGAAATACCTGTCCGCAGGCTTTCTTAGAAACAGTTTTCATTGACTTTTACGGGATCTGCAAATAGCACAATATTTGTTTGACTTTGTGCCGATGTAAAATGTTTTCGCGTCAACATTGCCCCCATAAGTCTGAAGCTTCCCCCTATTCATATCGAGGGTACATTTTGTGCAGATGTGGTCATCCCCCGTGACCTTTCCTCCCGTAATACGCGCTAATTCAGTCCTCCGTACTTCGTTTATCTTTCCCTTGAGGGTTCTTCGATTAGATTTAACAAACAACACAGTTTATACTTTTAGGCATGGTAAATACTAGTAAGTGTTTTCCAATTATAACAGTGTATAAAATGACGGTTTTTACAGAAAAAAGGACTATAACTTTTAATATCTTCCAGCAGTTTGAGAGTTTACTTGAAACAGACGCACGTGTATAATATACACTTAACAAAACTTCTAAGTGTTCACTTTAATAAATGTATTTATTTGAAAACTACTTTATAGAATGGTATGATATTTTTAAATTATTACAACAAATGAGTCTTCTCAACAATTGTAGAAAGAAAATAAAATATCACCGGTGAAAACCAATGTTCTGTGACGACGCTTAAAAACAATAAATCTATACTTTTCGTCACGTTCTTTGTGTAATTAGCATCTTTTTGTGATCATTATCAAATTTTAAAAACTGGTTTAACTAAAAAACACAAAACATTGGCAAAATGACCATTGAGATAGAAGGGAGAGCCGTTGGAATGATAATATCTGGACCATCCTTGCACCACGTTTTACTATCTTTCATGCAAGAGTATAATTGTCCTTGATATTACTTTTAAAAATAAACAATCAATATCAGAACCCATTTAAACACATTTTTCTATAGGCTGTGCGTCATTTTTCATTGCCAATTTATCCAATTTGGAAGTTTTGGACGAAATTGAACCAAACAGGAAGTGACCTTGATGTTCGTCTAAGGCCAAAATTTCGCACACACTAGGTTAAAAGAGTGTTAAATTGTCCTAAAACAATCTTAGAAACATGAACTCAAACAATTTCAATCGTATAATCGTATGAAAATGATAAGAAATCGGTGCTCGTGACAGTCGAATATCAGTTCAAGCAGTCTGAATCATCCTTAAAGCGGTGCACGTACGTGCTAAACACCCTAGGATATTGACAAAAATGCATCTGTGTGATAATGCACTGCCAAATTTCCGGATCTGAATCTCATTGAACACATTTGGGATTTTTATAAGGAATGTAAGAGCCCCCCCCCTTTCACACAATTTCAACGGTTTGGAAAGATCTATGCAGTAAGTGTTGCAGCAGATGGGTCAATTTCCTATTCAGGGGTACATGGTATCCAACAGTAAAGATTGCCGTGTAGTAATTAGAGCGAGTGGTGGTCTTACTCCATAGAGAATATTTAGTGTGAATTTTTATTTTGAGGGTACATCATTTCGTTGACACTTTGCTTAAAGTTCTGACGAATTACTTACATGAAATTTACGCAGCATTGAACTGAAATATGAATCATTAACCATGAATTAAAGAAATTATTTATTGAATGCATTTGTTCTTTAAAACTTAAAAAAAATGTTAGGTGAACACTTAGAAGTTTGGTTCAGTGTATAAACACAGTAAAAAGCAGAATCAACGATACCTAAAGAGAATTTTTAATTATGTTTAATAAATATATGCAGTGATTAACTAACAGATGTAGGCTATAGCCCCCGAAAGAAAAAAAAACAAACGGAAAATGGCAAAAATAACGTTCAATAACAACCTTGCATATACATGTAGATAAATCAAGTATGCACTCCCCCAAAATACAAGTATTTTCAAATAGAAGGGTTGTCCAAGTATTTTTAGCCGATGGAATAAGATTTGACAATGGATAGATCGCAGACACTCTAGACACGATGCTCAAAGCGTGAAAGTGAATAGATTTAAATCACAATGCCTTGTTAAAGGTCAAAGACGGGTTGAATTCTTTACTATAGAGACAAGTACCCGTGATTTTGAGGTTTTTGGGAAAATTGAGCGCACGATTGTTTCAATTTCTTTCATGGATGTAAATGATTAATGTAGTATTACTTTTTACGTTGTCCATAAAAACGGCAAATTGAAACATCAATGCGCTCATATAAAAAATGGGCTTACAAAATGGGGTGTGGCCCTATGAGAAATTGATGTAAACAATGTACCCCTGCTATATTAATCAGAAAAATACCGAATTACAGTTTCTGAAAGCAAATTTTTAAATTGAAATTAATAAACTACAATGTTTAATGGAAAGATTGGGGCAAAATTATGCCAAATGTGGACGTTTAAACGATTCATTCTTTACATTGCAAATTGTAAACGCTTAAAAAACACTCACTCACTCAATCCTCTCTGCGCCATCATATTCTTGAGGCGGCTACAAGGTATTTCCATCTGGCTCGGTCTGCAGCTGCTCGTGGTGCTGTCTACATGGTTAGACCTCTGCTCTTCAGGTCTTCCAGGACAGTTCTTCTCCAAGTCTCCTTTGGCTGGCCCCTGTTTCTTTTTCTCAGGGGTGCCCATTAAAGAGTAATCCAGGGCAGTGGGTTAGGAGGCATGAGCGCAGGACATGACCAAGCCATTGACAGCGTCTTATTTGGATTGTCTGGGATATTGTAGGCAGCCCAGTTTTTTCCAATACTTCTTGATTTGAGATGGTGTTAGAACAAACGATCTTGAGAATACGTTTGAGGGATTTGGTTTGGAAGACTTCTAGTGTTCTTTCAATCGCCAGAAAGGTTTTTCAGCACTCTGGTCCATACAAGAAGACACTAAGGACATTGCTGTTGAAGATCCTGATCTTGGTGTTGATATTGAGTGATGTGGATCTCCATATGGGTTTCAACATTGCAAAAGCCTGATTTGCCTTGCTAACCCTGGTGTCGGCTTCCTTGCCGCATTCCCCCGTTGTAATAACCTTGCTTTTCAGGTATGTAAACTCCTCAACATCCTCTAGTGGCTTGCCGTTGGTCAGTACTGGATTACTTTTGGTGGTGTTTACTCGTAAAACCTGTGTCTTTCTGGTGTTGATCTTAACTCCGAATTTGTTAGATGTTGCACTGAGGAGCTCTGTCTTCTGCTAAATATTCTGATGTCTGTTTGATAGGAGGCCGGTGTCATAAGTATAATCCAGGTCCTCTAGGATTGAGGTCGATGTCCATTGCAATCCCTGTCTTTTGACTTGCGTGGTGTTCTTTATAACCCAGTCAATTGCAACACAAAGTGAGAATAGTACAGGTGACAGAAAACATCCTTGTAAAGCACTGAGAAGGGCTCAGTTAGCTGGCTATCACTCGGCACTCATTGTTCTTGTAGAAGGACTTGATGATGTGAACCAGTTTCTGTGGGATGCCGTTGTGACGTAGGATCTTCCAAAGAGACTAGCGGTGTAGGCTGTCAAAAGCCTTTTCAAAATCAACAAATACAGCATAGTGTGTTATTCCACTCACATGACTGTTCCAGTATCTGTCATAGTACAAACATATGGTCAAAACATGACTTCTTTTTTTCTGAAACCGGCCTGCTTCTGCCGAAATATGTCATCTACAGCAGCTGTGATGTGTTGTAGTATAATTGTTTGATTAATTAATGTTTTTCGCCGAATCTGCAATCTCCCAGCCATATATCGGCGATATAAAGTAACATTATGTGGCCAGTTTTTAAAGTTTTGGGTTTCTCAGATGGCCCCAATGAGCCTCCTCTTCTTCGAAAATCAAAGAAACGATCTTTTGCGTGCTAAGGGGTTTTAATTCTTGACACGGGGCACCATTTGACGTCCCATCCGACGGACCACTGTTGTAGTATGATGTGCACTGAAGACCTTGCTGGTGAGAGAGATAAGTGTAATCCCACGCCAGTTGTTGCAGTCTCCAAGGTCACCTTTCTTGGGCAGCTTGATTATGACTCCTTTCTTTCAGTCATACTGTGATCATATACTATTTGTCCCATATATCTTGGAGGATATGCTGCAGTATGTAAGGTGTTTTTGTTTCTTCTGTTTTCAACAATTCCGGGCATACACCATCATTTCTTGAGGCTTTAATTTTCCATTTATTAGTTCATAGATTGCTTGTTTCACCTCGTTCAGCGTAATGCAGCCTATTTCTATCTCAAGGTCTGTCTCTGCCTCATCAATGTCAGGGAGTATCGATGGATCTGGTCGATTCAAACTCTTCTCAAAATGTTCTCCCCATTTCTCTAGTTTGCGGAGCAATTTCCTGCTTTTACAGAGAGATCTTGGTTGGGGTTGTGATCGCCTCTTATAGTTTCTTTGTAATCTTATAGACGGTTTTCATGTCTTTTCTCTCAGCAGCTCCCTGTGCTTTCTCGGCGAGTTGCTCCGTATAGTGGCGCTAGTCTCTCCTTGCTTACGTCACCACTTCCTTATCTCTCTTTCTATACAAGGCAGCTGCCTTTTTTTTCAATGTGGATGACTTTGCATCTATGATGTTCTTTAGATGTTTCCCCTCGATAGTGATAGTTGCCTCGTCCTGATGTGTGCTGTAACTGTTCCTGAGTGTGATGTTTAACTCCTTTCTGACACCTGGGTCCTTGAACTTGCTGACATCAAATCGCTTGCTGTTGCTATTACCGATTTTGGCCTTTCTTGGCTTAAAACAGATCTTGGCTATAACAAGATTGTGGTCACTACCGATGCCGGCATGGCACACAGCTCGCACGTCCTGCAGGGGGTGTCTCTATTTACTGTTAACCATAATGTGATCAATCTGACTTTTGGTGCTTCCATCTGGTGATGCCCAGGTCAGCTTGAGGATGGTTTTGTGAGCGAAAAGACTACCACCTATGACAAATCATTTTACTCACATGCGCTGATGAGCCTTTTGCCATTGTCAGTGAGGTCGCCCACTGCATGTTGACCCAACACTCTTCTCCTGTTGTGGTTAATTTGACCCCATTTGAAGTGTGACATCATGCCTTGGAATGTCATCAAGTACTGCTTGTAGAGAGCTGTATAGAAGTTGTCTTTAGCTTCTTCTTCTGTATTGTCAGTTGTCAAGTCTGACTTAAAGTAGACGTGCATTGATAGGCTTCCATTGAAGGACCGTATTGGCAACCTTGTGGTTGATGAGGAGAGCTACTCTTTCCTTATGTTTAATATCGCCTCGTCAAGACCATGTAATGACTTCCCCTGAGTTCAGTCTCTCTTTCCCTATTTCTGTCCATCTGACATCACTCATGGCCATCAGAGATAGGTTATAATATTTCATCTAATTTACTGATTTGGCAAATCTTCCGGTTTGGTATAATGTCCAAACATTCCAACACCCAACTCTGATGTGTTATTTCGGTGTCAAGAGATCTTGAACCGTCATAATTCCAGTTGTATGACCTACTTCAATCCGATAACCAATTGAAATATAGTTCCTTGTAGTCGTTTCCGTAGCATATGTGGTTTTACGAAGTGAGGTTCGATAACGCTGCGATGGCGCGATAGCCCCGATGATGCGATGGTACGATGTAGCGATAATGCGATCCTCGATAGCGATGACGTTGGTCGATCGATGATCGATGGCGCGACAGTGAGATACTATATCGTGCCATCTTATTGCTTTATCGCGCTATCGACATCGTGTCATCGCTCTATCGACTACATAGATAGGATGGCATTCTCAGCAGGGACCGGCGATGACTTTAATTTTGTATTTGTATTTTTAAAAAGAAGTGAACATTCATTACAGATTTAAATGACAAATGTATTTTTTGGCACTTTACATATATTATAATAGAACATCGGCATTATCACATGACTATATCAACATGGTTAATTTTTATGCCCAGTAAGTGAAATTCTGTTCATACTTTCACAACCTGACGCCATTTCTCTTTTTAGCTTCACAATATAGTGCGATAGAGCACTAATTGACACGATAGAGCATCGCTTCATCGTTATCGCGTTATCGACATCGACAAAGATCAATGGTGTACATGCATCAGCATCAAGACATGCATAATACGCTTTATCGCTCCATAGTCGTCATCGATTTTTTTGCATCGCGATTTCTCGTTATCGCTTCATCGCTCCATCGTCATCGCAAATGACCATTTGGATTTCCAAAACATATATTTCAACAGAACATCGACATTTTCACATGACAAAGATCAATGGTGTACATGTTTTTCAGCATCAAGACATGCATAATACTAGAGTAGTTCGATTTTTTGCACGCGATTTCTCGCAAATGACCATTTGGATTTCCAAAACTTTTAGGACTTGTGTATCATCACTTTAATCTTACGCGTTTTCCGTTTTAATGACGTCATTTTCGGTCCCGACTTATCGTCATTCTAATGATTTTTTACGTCTGTTTGTCCGAGGATTTCTCCTTATGACCATACTTTCAGATATGACAGACCTATCTCTGTAGATATCCAGAATGTATTCAAGGCCGTAACTAGGCTTAAATTTTTAGTGAGGCAAGGGTGCTGGGCATTCCTAGTCCCAGACGGGGCAAGGGTAGCACCTGATGGCCAGTGATGGGGGTTCCAGGGGGAGGGGGGCCTGAAACCTCGATATTCGAAAATAAAAGATTTAATCTTAGAAAATTTTTACGTTTTGAATTGTGGCCGCATAACACAGTGGTTAGAGCTACATGTATGCTCTAGAGTCGCAAACAAAGGAGTTGATCCGAACATTGCGGGTTCGAATCCCACTGTGGGATGTAGAGACCAGTCCTTCGGATGAGAACGTAAAACCGAGGTCCTACGTCACAGAAGTGATGGCACAAAAAATATCTCTCACTGTTCAATCATCTTCAGTGACCCTGAAAGCCCAGTACATGTACAAGTTCAAAACTTGCAGCCCTCAACCGGCAAGTACTGGTGTCTCAATATGAATGAGAAAGTCTTAGAAGCAGGGACAGAGATATAAATATTTTTATCACTCTGGAAGGGATGTTAAACAATTACCTGGCCCTCCAGCGGCGCCGTAAACAATCAAACAATTTACAAAACATACGTTTTGAATTATATTTTACATGCGTTCAAATGAAAATGAGGCACCTGATGATTTACAGAAATTGAAACAAAAGTTGAAAATATTAATTTAGCACGAAGACACACATAATTCATAAGTTCAATGTTAAACCTTTTCAGGTTTCAGAAAACTCTTAAAATTTAGTGAGGCATTTACCTCACTTGCCTCAATGGCCTTGGTATTTCACTTTTATCGGAAATTCTGCACGTCTGCGCTCTGAAAATTTTTTAAATTAATGTAATTACAGGGGCCAAAATAATTTTTTCTAAATATTTCAACAACCGTGAAAAAATTTCAATACATTACTGAAGCAAGGTTGTTAAAATCCCGAGTGGCACCTAATGTACAACTAATGTACAACTGTTCATATGGGACACAACACTCACCTGAGTTACCAAAGCCCTCTAGAAAAATTTTATTTGTTTTTTTTCTTTCTCACATTTAAAAACAAGATATATGTATATTTTGTAAAACATTGATTCCCAAGTATGACAGATTATGCTCAGAGGGGTGACATTTCTCAAATGCAACTCAAACTTCACATTAAAAGTCAAGGGAATGAAAATATTGGAACCCCCCCCCCCAAAAAAAAATGTCATGGGTTTTTTAAAGGATCAAACTCCAAGGCCAAGGGTCAAAATGAAATATAAAAAGTGAAATATAAAAACCCTAAAAGTAAACAAATTAAACAATTTATGGTCATGGTTGAAGTTTTTCAAAAGTAGACCAATTTCGAAGTTCAAGTCCAAGGAAAAAAACCTTACGGTACACAAAGAAAGGTTTTTTTTTACAAGAAATACTAAGTGTGAACAAGTGCAATATTCCAAATATTAAAAGATATAGCCAAGATTAAGTTTTTTTTAAATTATAGTTCAAGGGGTCAAAATTGATGTTCCAAGGGGAAGGGCTTTTCACAACAAATACTCCTGTGAAAATAAAGCCTTACATAGAGAATTTAAAAGTTATTACCAAAATTCAAAAGGTAGACATCAAGGTCAAAATTATGGTAACCAAGGGATGTAATTGTCACAAGAAATACAAGTGTGGAATATATAAAAAAAAAAACCTAGCACTAACTTGTCAAAAGTTATAATCAAGATTAAAATCTTATAGAAGTAAGTTATACACCAAGGTCAAGTTCAAAAGTATATGTGCCCAATGACAAGTCTCTTTTCAGTTTTGGACAGGGCAAAAATATTTACCCCTAAATCTTTTGATTTAAAACTATATAAATATGTAAAATTTGTTACAAATCAGTCAGAAATGTAAAAAAAAAAAAAAAAAAAAAAAAAAGGTAATAAAGTATCATTTTTAATTGTGATCAAATCTACCATAAGTCATTAGGGCTTTATGGGATTTGATTACATGACCAACTCATATCTTCACAGAAGTTTTAAACTGAAACCTTATTTCTTTATTACATGTCAAGCCATATCTGCAATCCCATTTTGAATTTGGTATCAATCTCTAACTAAACCTAAGTAAAACAAATTATCAACCTATACATGATTTTATTTTATTTCAAAGCAATTCCACACATGATTTTGTAACCAATGAATGAGATTCAACCCTGACCTTGTGCGTCTTCACACGAGAAGTCAGCCAGGAGTATATAATTTACATGTACACACACTACCCGCGTCGTGATACATGTAATGTACAGAATACAATATAGATTCTGATCAAACAATGGAAAACCAAGATAAATAACTACATACTGCCAAAATCATGACTTTTCTGAAAGACTATGTCTTCAGAGAGTAAAAAAAAGTCTCCTCATCTACAGAATTCCAATATTGAATTTTCATTTGATAATTGCCTCGAATTTGTCCTCAGAAAAGTCCAATCTGTGTGCGATAAAATGGAGTATGGTTTATTATGTCACTGATATGGCTTCACAATGTGTGCTGAGTAAATGAAGATCTATAGTAAACACTCTGAGTCACTCATCATCGCAGATAGAGAAGCATTAGACTGGGGTTCTCTAGGTACGACTTCCACAGATTGGAGAATCGAGCCATCGTAGCGCCCTCTATGATGCGGTGATCAGCTGACCAGCTGGCACACATGATCTGTTTCTTGATAACGTTACCATTGTCATCAAAACGAGGTAATGTCTGGAAAGAGATTTAAATATCATGATATTAGAAAACAAGTATAATCAGGTTTTTATGTACAATCAAATTAAGCAGTCGTCTGTGGGAACCATTTCCTCAGAGGTGACCTTTGAATAGATATTCATCTTTTCTGAGAAAATTCTATTCCAATTTATTAACATAAAATTTATTTAACGTTCTACAATACTCTTATAATAAGTGTGAAGAACTCCCTTTCATGCCAGTAGACAGTTACAGGATAAAACTTACTTGTAGCTTTCCTAGTGCACCTATTGCCACTTCTGGTGGTAATATCACAGGTCTGGCATAAGTTCCTCCTATCTGTGAAAAATATTAAAGGACTAAAAGCTAAGATTTTCAATTGTCTTCTACAAAGCTAATATCAAAATTAAAAAAAATAGTTTCCAATAATACAGAACATTGGTGAAACAGAAAATATCCACAATATAAAATTGGATACAATAGGTTAATTAAATTTTAAAATTAACAATAAGTGTTCAGATCTGACCTCTGAACTTTGACCTTTTGCTTCACTCACCACTCCAATATTAGACAGTGAGAAAGTCCCCCCAGTTAACTCAGCATTGGTCAGTTTTCCAGCCATTCCCAGGGCCTGGAGACGATTCAGTTCTACTGCGATGTCATAAATACTCAGAGACTGGACATTCTTCACGCTGGGGACAACCAAACCCTCCGGGGTATCCATGGCAATGCCAATATTATGTGCTGCCTGCAAGATTCAATTACATTGATTGAAATTTGTTGATAACTATGTTGATATGGATTTATTTTTTTCTGTAGATGTTGCTATACATAGTAATTTTTACCTTGAATGTAATGTTTTCACAGTTTTCATCCACACTAGAGTTTAGTATTGGATATTCTGATAAAGCTAATGACACAGCCTGCAAACAAATAGATAATGTTCATAAATATATTAAGTTACATTCATTTAAAGCTTTATATTCATTATCACACAGAAATCAATCAAAGTCTGTGAGATTTTGAGTCTGCTATAGTTTACCATTCAAGTTTTGAATACTGTTTAAATTCTTAAAAACAAAGGTTCCCTCTCATACCTTGATGATAACAGGCATGTATGAGAATCGGACCTCCGATTTCTCCATCACACCCTTAACTTCGCTGCGGAGCTCGACTAGTTTAGTCATATCCACCTCGTCATTGTACCCGAACGTTGGAATGTGCGCGGCCTGCGTCATCGTCTTCACCATCGCTTTACGGATTCCTTTAATGACTTCTGTGTAATCCTTCCCTACAGCGATCGTCTCCCTTTTGACTGGTGTGGGTAGAGGGGACGGTTTCTGGGGTGGCGTTTTCTGGACTGGGGGTGGCACTTGAGGAGGTGCTACTATATTTAAACATTGAAATTGTTAAGGTACATCTATGTACAATTTTTGTTGTACTTTTCCCCCTCAATTATTTTTCTCTTCAAGTATTTAAAAAATTTGCTTGATTTTTTTTTTTTAATTAGAACAAGCAATGAAACCATTAAATTATATTTTTGTTCGTCTGGAATTTTGAGTTCTGTTTATGTTTTTATTTTTACATTAAACATGCACTGAAAAGTAATAATGTATAAAAAGAAACCAAGTTCACCAATGTAATGGTACAAAAAAAAACAAATGAAGCTGAGAAACTATGTACCTGTTTTCGGAGCCTTTGCTGTCTGTTTATTTTGTATGAAGGCTAAGATGTCTTCCTTCAAAACTCGGCCATCTTTACCAGTTCCTGTTACATCCCTCAAGTCAATCTGTCAGACAACAAACAAAAGTAGTTTCTATACAGTCAAGTGCCTTCTTTGAAACTGTAATTGTTTAGTGTAAATACAGATAGTGACACTGAGAACAGTTTAATAAACAGATTGATCTAACATAAAAAAAACTTTCAAACATAAAATAACTTTTAATAATTTATTTTCCATCACTGCCTCTATCTTCGTCTGTTAAATATATACTTGTATATACCTACAATGTAGAATTGTCTGTGCTTGCATCAGTTATCTACCTTGTTTTCCATAGCAAGTCTCCTGACAGCAGGTGTGGCCAGAGTACTTTTACCTTTGACCTTGTGACCCACAAACTCTTCATCTGAGGAGGTGTTACCACTATCGATAGATTCCGAACTTGAACTGGCTGCAAAATAAGACTTTTTATCAATGATTTATCATATTCTCATTTCACCTCTAAAAGATGTAAATATTTAATACATGGATATTCTGAGCCTGTGATGTATGTATGGGGACTACTAACAAGAAGCTCCATCGTCCAGTTCAATGTCCACTAGAGGTTGTCCAACGAGGGCGACATCGTCCACGTCATAATATATCCGCCTGATATAACCGTCGTATCGACTGGTGATTGTCACGGACGCCTTGTCACTCTGGACTTCACAAATACTGTCAAACTGATTCACATGGTCGCCCACCGTCACAAACCTATTTATAGTAACAGAATATAAATGATAGTATCAATCATTAATAACTTGATTAGTTTCATATTAAATTAAATCCTGTTAATCAACTCAACGTTAGTCCAAAAGTATTCCAATAGAAAATTTCATGCATTAACACTTGTATATGAGACAATTTGTTAATTTTTTTCAGGATTATTGAAATACATGTATAAAATTAAGATAAAACACAGAGGATTCAGTGTCTTTAAGTAAATGTAACAAAGGATATGTGCTGCATATATGATAGTATCTTTGCAAGGCAAGGGTTTTTGGTATGCTTTGCTCTCTTCTTCTCTCTGTGAAGAGCAAAGAAGACCAAAAACCCCTGGCTTGGGAAGATGTCACAATAAGTTAAGGATACTTTCTGGTTTTTATACTGACCATTCCTTGATGTGGACCTCTCTAATTCCCTCCCCAATGTCAGACAGTTTAAATTGTTCAATGTCTCCATAAGTCACTGAAATGTAACAATGCTGAGTAAAATTTTCAATTTTATATCACAGAAATTGAAATTATTGAGGTAAAAACCGAAAAAAAAGGTTAAATGTGTGCTCTACACATAGGACCACCTGCTCCCTTGCATTTATACCTTCATGGGAGTCAATTTACAGTACAATGCATGAAGTGTGTATTTAAACTGATTATGAATGAAGAAAATGAAGGAGCGATGCTGCAAGGACAGAAAATGAGAGAGAATGAATTAACAACATGAACAATGCAAGGGAGGGACAGTGGTAAAGTGAAGATGTGAGAATATAAACATGTAAAAGAAAATGCGTTCAAAGAAGGACTGAGAATATCACAATGTAAAATGCAAGAAGTGGTGAAGCAAAAGTACAAGAAGAGAACCAGAGAAACAAAGCAGGGAGCATGAATGCAAGGGTGATGTGAAGAAATGATTAAGGGCAAGGGGGAAGATTTTTTCCCCTTTATGCATTTACCGTAAGTTTTTGTTCTTTTCTTCATTTTTGCCCATGAAGTTGAAAACAATGGAGCGAGTAGCCCTATCGGTATGCCATTTAAAAGGATTTATCAGATGACTTGACACATGATGCAGTCATTACATACATTAATTAATATACATTAAAACCATGACAAACAAAATGCAAGAATATTTTTAATTTTTGTGTCTTACTGACTTACTTACCTGAACTGGAGTGAAATAATCTGTGGTTCAAAGCAATTCTGTGAAAGTTTGGCTGAGCCCATCTACTTTTGACAGGAGTTCTAAGTTGTCTCCCTTGGATCTGTCAGAAAAATCTTGTAATGCACAAAACTTTTAACTGATTTGTAACAAATATTTTAAAGTGAAATGTAATGCAGGATGAATTCATGTCATTTTCAAGATAGGTTCCTTTAGCAACTACAATACATTAATACTAGTGACATATCAACTAAAAACTGATGCTGTAACGTTACAGGTCTACAAGTCCATTCTAAACATAGCAATTTATCGCTGATTCAGCTTTTGTATGTTATAGCATATATCATTGTAAGGCGATCCACATTTGCAAAGAGACTATTGATGCATGTTTAATGTACTTACGACACATCGGCTCTGTTGAAAACATTTTCTGTACAATCTCCTTGAAACCAGTGAGGATGCCATTGAGTATGTATGTAGGGTATGGTAAAGTTTAGAGGAGTTTCGAACGTCGCTGAAGTCAATAAAACGCTTTAAATAGGGACTTTTATCAAGCTTCTTGTAAACATTGAATTGTTATAAACAAAATGGAAAAGTATGAAAAAATTAGAGTTGTCGGCAGAGGAGCTTATGGGTAAATATTGTCATCACACATAGCTTTGTGATTTGTATATAATTGTAATGAAGTTCAAGGAGGAGTACAAACATTTTGAAACTTCATTTTTCATTAGAATTTTACAGATACTATATTTTACAAATATGATTTAAGGAAATTCGGAATAATGAGATAAATTGTCTCTCATTATGATAGATACCGAATTCGACAGCTTCATTTTTTTTTAAATCAGTGAGAAACTTCTTGTCACTGGGTTCACAGATGTGTGAAAGTCAGTCAATATATAGGGTCTCAATAGCTGAGTGGTTAGAGTGCTGGCAGGGTACACCAGAGGCCCTGGGTTCAAGTCCCGATTGAGACTTCCACCACCTGTGACATTTGGCATCCAACGTATAAAATACACTGTTCCCTTTGAATATGCTTCACGCATTTCCTTAACTCCTAAAATGGGAGGATGAATTTCTACAAAGAGAGGGAATATATACTTGCCAACCTCCAGCATGTAAAAATCTGGTCATGACCAGTGCGTAAAAAAGTCAGTAACGACATTATATACCATGATTAGATTTTATACATAATTATATATATACAAAGTATTTGTGTATTGAGAATTCTTTTTTTGAAAAAGGCATTGATTTATAATTACCAAAAATTCATACATAATTTCATTAAATTAACATGTTAAAAAAGAGAATTGAAGGTTTCATATTTCAGTATTGACCTGAAGTAAGTGTGCATTTTCTTTTAAAAGCCTTTTCAGTTTCCAAAGCCCCTGTGTCTCATTAATTAACTACTGCAATATGTATATATTAAATGTGAAGTTAGGCCAACACTGTCTTCGATCACTTTATTTTATCATAATGAAAGTTTTTTTTTTCAAGATTCCTTGATATGTACATAAATACCTGTGACATTCTATTAGCCATTTTAAACTTAAAATCAAAACAACACCCTGCACTGATAATTAAATGAATAATTCAAACGATAATATATATTTTTTAAAATCGATCATTTAATGACAAAGAAATAATTCTTTTGTAAGTTTTTTATAGCTTACCTGAGATGAAAGCTCAAATGAGCTTTTCACCACCTGTGACATTCTATTAATTTAAACTAACATACCCATGTTAAATGAATAATTCAAACGATAATATATATTTTTTAAAATCGATCATTAGACAAAGAAATAATTCCATGTGTCTGTGATCACTCATTTTCTGTCACATTTTCAACTTCTTAAGAATCACTGAGGAAAATTTGGTACAGAGCATCCTTGGGTGAAGGGAAATTTTATTTGTAAAAATGAATAAATAAAAGCAATGAGCAAGCATATATCTTATGGATCTGAGAAAGGTAAAGTCTACCCCACACAATGCAAAAATGTGCACAGTAAATGTAACAACAAAATTTATTTTATATCTTTATATCACTTTATCTTACAACTAATAAAACTAAAACTAGTGAAATAACTGTGTTCCAGGACAGTTCATCTGTGTCAGAGACTGGCCGATAAGAAAATGGTCATTATCAAACAGATTCCAGTGGAACAGATGACAAAGGAGGAACGACAGGCGGCCTTGAACGAGGTCAAGGTCTTATCCATGTTGTCCCACCCTAACATTATCCAGTACTACGAGAACTTTCTGGAAGACAAAGCTCTGATGATTGTCATGGAATACGCACAAGGTTTTACTCAACACTTAGTGGTTTCTTGTGCTACTTTTAGAAATTTTTGGAGAGAACTTGATATTTTTAATCAGTAGTGTTCTTTTGAAATTATTTTCTTTATCACAGGAGGAACTGTAATGGATTATCTGCAATCTAGAAATGGCATTTTATTGGAAGAAGAGGTAAAATATTAATCTAACTTTACACTTCAATCTTAATTCTGGTTTCCAAGTATTTTTTTTTAACTCTGTTATAATAGTTTAAATTAAATTCATTTTGTTATTTTTTTTAAAGGAGATCCTGAAGTTTTTTGCCCAAATGCTTCTTTCCATTCAGCATGTTCATTCAAAACAAATTTTACATCGAGACTTAAAGACTCAGAATATTCTATTGGACAAAAAGAGAGAGGTGGTTAAGATTGGGGATTTCGGAATTTCAAAAGTTCTCAGCAGCAAAAGTAAAGCTTATACTGTAAGTATTCACTTGGCTTGATTTATACTGTAAGTATTAATTTGCTCAGTTCCAGATAAAGCAGTGATGTTGATGGTATAATATTAAGAGAAATATAATGACTAAATACTGAAGGAAAACGTTAAAAAGGTATTAAAGGCATTTTCAATTCTATACTAAAAGGTAAAAGTACTATCACCAAACTACCAAGGTTTTGACATTTCAGGGATGTTTTTCAAGTATAGAAGTAATCAGTACAATTTTATTCTGAAGAGATTTTTTGTTGAAAGAATAATTTCTCTTAACTCTTTATAGGCTGACTTTAAAAGTGTTCTGAATTTTGATTGATATTGCCATTTTGTTCCTTGCAGGTTGTTGGAACACCTTGTTACATCTCTCCAGAGCTTTGTGAGGGAAAACCGTATCCTTACAGTATAAACATTATACAAATCAACATTGAACATGTATACATATGATATATCTAGTATTGAAAGATTTGTTATTTTACAACAAGTACACACCTTGACTACTGAAGTTATAATCAGAAGAGTGATATTTGGGCCCTGGGGTGTGTACTGTATGAACTGGCAAGTCTAAAAAGAGCCTTTGAGGCTGCAGTAAGTTAATGATATTCGAAAGTTATAAATCACTGTAATGTGGACATCACAGCTTTAAAGATCAAATCCAGCAGCTGTAAAAAGAGACATTTTGAAATACCGTATAGCGGGTTTTTTTGGCGGGTGTAAAATTTGGCGTTATCTTTAAACAAGGTACACACCAATAATTTTCGTAATTTATTTTGGGACACAGGTGTGTATCTCTTTACCGATGAACACTAAAAAGACTAAGTTAACTACAGTAAGTTATATTAGCGATTAAAATTATCACATGGACATCAACACGCCAAAATAATCAAATTTAGTAGCTGTAAAATAACCCGCTATACGAAATATAGAGGGAATTTCTTCCCCTTAAATTAAATACATGAGAATTTTCAGCTACATTGTATTTAAGTTATGATGAAAATCAGGAAGAATTAGAGAAGAAATGACTCTGTTCAAACTTTAAAATAGATTTTTTTTATTATTGAATCAATTTTGTTGCATCAAATATACTTAAATATGTACATGTATGTATATTGCAGAACTTGCCAGCTCTTATCCTGAAAATCATGCGGGGAACATTTTCTCCGATCTCTGCGAATTACAGTGAGGAGTTAAGGGCCTTGATTCTGGGTATGCTTCACCTTGACCCAAATAAGAGACCAAACATTAATCAGATCATGGCACAGCCCATTGTAATAAACGCTCTGATGACCTTACACACAGACTTAGGGAGAATTCCATGCACCAAGTAAGTAACTCTGACTGGGTTGATAGAGGTTATATTTAATTCTCCCTCCCCTACCAATCCATTAGGATAATCAAAACATCTATGAGGTTAAAAATATTACATATTAACCAAGTTTTAATAGTGAGGACAGATTGATATGATATAGACATTTGTAAACAATAAGTCATTTATAATATAAAGCTATGAAATGATACTATAACTAGCAACCTAGAAGTCTGTTCTGTGGAAATACTTGTTGGTGAAATTCTTTTATCTGTTACTGGTACATCCTGCGTCTATCCTCAGTTTCTGTTGTAGAGTCAGTCGCCCCATCCCCCCCTCCACGGCTGCAGCCAGAAGTCGAATACCAACTCGGGGCAGCATGACACCAAGAGGTCAGAACATGTCGTTTTAATGAAGTGCAGTGAAATTGGTCTTTTATTCTCAGATTCTTTTAAATAATTTACAATAAAGATTAGATTATGCAAAGGTCATAAAGGGGTCAGCTGTGAAGACAGTATTAAGGTCAAGATCTAGTAAATGAAAGGTGCCTACAGATTTATCAAACTTGAGAAATAAATTCCTTTATTGATGCTTTACAAAAAATAATCGGGGCATAATTTGTAGGTAAACAAGATGAAAAGCTGTATTTTAAACTGTCATTTTCAATGATAAATTACGAAAACCAGTCAGAAATATGGTTTTTTTTTTAATAATCAACAAAGGAAATGTAAATTGCCTACAGTTTTTCAGAAAACGGTAATTAGTATGCTCATGGCCTCTTTTTTAAATCAATATCAAATTTAATATAGGTATCTGGTTTACTTTTCATATGATTTCAAATTCAATGTCATGAAAATACCCTATTTTCTACATAATTCTGCTAAAGCCGTAAAGTGAAAAAGAAATATATTGAGTATGACGTCATAATGGATCTAGCACCAAAAGATTAGTCTAAAGTTATTTAGTAGATCTTGACCTTAATCTTCATGATTTTGAGCTAATCTCAAAGACAAGGATATATTCATTATGTTTTTACACCATGCATGTTATATTTGTTTTAGCATGGAAAAGGTTCTAATGTTTATTAAAGCAGGATGTTATTTTTTTCATTACAGATGCTCTGCCTGCCAAACCCCCGGCCCTTAGTTCAGTGTTTTTCTGGGGGATAGGTGTCTCTTCCCCAATAAAGCTCCCCCTTCCCAGCAGTGATACCCAGGTGACCCAGGTCTCAACTGGGCGGACTCAGAAAGCGGCCGTCACCAAAAACGGTCGACTCTTTGTGTGGGAGGTAATCAAACAAATGTTATGTACATGTACAATGAGACAAGCACTGGGAGATGAATTTTGTACTGGAATAAACAGGGTGATGGATTGCACCTTGTAAAATAACATGGAAAATAGTAAATGGGAAAGAAATTTTACGTCGGAATTTACAGTTTGAGGGATTGCACAGGTGTTGATTAGACAGTTTTCACTTACATGTATATTAAATTATGACAATGGAGGTATCCAGCATTATGTACCTGAGTATTGAGTTACAGCAAAAAGAAACACTTCCGGTGATCATTCTGTTGTGTAAGAGAGATAAGTTTTTATTTCCAGTCCTCCACCGTCGGTACTGACACCCTGATCCCGGGGGCCACAGAGAGCCACACCCCCACGTATGTCCCGAGGTATCTGGAGGGTCAGTCAGGGGTCAACATTCAACACGTCGCATGTGGTGGTCTCTTCACAGCTTGTCTCACAGGTAAAAAGGGAAATATAATGCATATAATAAATCATTACTTGTTTCTAGACAATTCTAATAAAATAGAGAATAGCTGTTGCAATTTCCCAAATTTCTGATATAGACCGGTATGTAGGCAATAACAGTTATAATCTTTTGTCTAAATATAAGGAACCACATTCTAGATTAATAAAATATGAGAGATACATGTAAGTTTGCTTTGATTCCTAGATCGAGGGATTTTGATGACATTTGGCAGTGGGGTGTATGGATGTCTGGGGCATGGCAACTATAATGATGTGGCTCAGGTAAGATGCTACACATATTCCTCTTGACTATCTTTTTATATCTTTTCAATTTTAATAGGTAAGCTTATAATACTTGTTATATTATCTTCAGGCTAAAATAGTGGAGGATCTACTGGGTTATGAGGTGGTCCAGGTGTCCTGTGGTGCCTCCCATGTTCTAGCCGTGACCAATGAACATGAAGTTTTCTCCTGGGGAAGGGGAGACAATGGTAATCTGTCATGAAAAATTTTAAAAAGCTTACCTACATACAAGATTTACCCATGTACAAGATCTATCTCTGTACAAGATCTACTTTAGCATGGTTTGATGTGAAACATGATTGAAAATAACTATCAGATATCATATTATTGTCCCAGTCCTGGAACAGAATACTGTGATGAATGTATTATAATTGTATCTTAGGTCGTCTTGGACTGGGGGACCAGGAATCTTACTCCTCTCCTCGCCCCGTTTCTATCCCCGAGCCCCTCCGACCCTCTTCTGTACACTGTGGAGTGGACTGCTCTATGATTCTCACCCTGGACAACAAACTTCTCTGTTGTGGAAGCAATAGGTTTGACTCACGGTCTATCATGTTTATGACTGAAGCAAAACAGTATCTATTGTTATACAATAACAGTCAATTTTTTAACCTTATAATTTCTTTTTCTCTAAAACAGCTGTGAACTAGAGTGTGTATCATTCAGAAATTGACAAACTTTTACAAGTTAATGTTTATTGGTGGTTAATCTTTGAAGATTGAAAAGATCAGATCGTACAGGTGTAAAAAGTTAATTGTATCAATTTCAGGTACAACAAATTGGTATTAGATATCATTGCTACAGATGGTACCTGTATGAAGCTGGTAGATGAAATACACACCTTTGTTCAGGCAGCTTCTCATCCAATCGGAAATCTCCTCATCAAAGGTGTTGCCATGGGAACTTCCCACACAGCTGCAGTTACAGGTTGCTATTTTTGACTACTTTATATTGATTAAGGTACTGCCAATATCTCCTTTCTACTCGTAATCCTACAAGACTTTAAGATCTTGCATTGATTGTAGATGGGTTTTTCCCTTAGTTGTTCATTACATGTACTTATCATCCTTGAATCCATTGTATACTGACACGCAAAAGAAACGCAACACCCTACGTTAGGGTGAAATAATTATGTAAAGTAAAAAATTTAAATCTTAGAATTATGGATATCTTCAAATTGGTAAATATCGGTAATTTAACGGTTGAACAATTTTCATACCATAACCGGAAGTCAAGTTTTAGTCTGCATAACAGAAATCGAAAATTGCATGTTTCACAAAACAGCTGGCAATATTATGGAGTTTTAAGGCTTTGTACTGTTCATCTTAAGTAATGCAGCAATATTTCAAAAAATACAATCTCCTTTCGTTTCGCGTAACGATGCTAAAGCTTCCTGAAAATGACTTAAGTGCGCATTTCCATTGCTCTAGCTGGAAAATCACAAAGTGAAGGCGATGGAGAGTTGATGATGCAAAAATACACTACATTACGTCTCAACGGGGTCTTACGTTTTATATTCATAAATGATAGTCTTTGGACCGGAAGTCCAAGGGTTACTACAATGCGCTAAGTTAGAGAAAATTTGACCTAATCATCTGAAAAACAGGCATTTGAAAATGGTAAAGAATAATTCCTTCGCTCAGATCTCGATATTGTTTAACCTATTGTATCCTAGAAATTAAGCTGCTAATGTTGTTTAGGACAGTCTTGCACGTTGTAATTGAGTGGATGGGAGGGGGGTGTTTTAAAAGTCATATGTTACTAAGTAAAGTTAAAAGATAAACATTTAACATTTCTATCAAAGATCTGATGTTCTGAAAAGTGAGTTTAGCCTTACTGTGTTCTTTTTTAAAAATCCTTAGATAAAAAATTCAAACATTTGTAGATTACTCCTTGTTGCGTTTCTTTTGCGTGTCAGTATATAATATCAAGATGTAGAGAAATCTATCTTTGAGGTAGCTGCAGATCTGTAGCTCTCCGAAAAAATATATATTGATAGACAGGAGAGCTACAGTGCCATCCATTGAAAAAACTGTATATTTATTGCGCACAAAAAAGTGGGCTCGATTCTTGATTAATTTTTCCAAATTCTTACCTCAATTGCAAAAAATGGAAGATTTCAAAAAATTACTCTCTCCTCTATCAAGTTCTCTCGTAGTTGACATCTGAACAAAGCATATTGGACCGAATTATCTTTGAAACCAAAATGGCAGTATAATTAAGCGAAATGTCCGATGATTGCAATGTCAGGGCCAGGAGGACTATTAACAACAATTATGAGGAATGATTTGTTGTGGAAAGAGTCAAAGAATATGTTAGGAACACACGGTTAGTAATATTTTGAGATTACAGCTTTAAAAACATGGAGAAATAAATCGAGAACCGAGTGCATTTTTTTGTGGGCAATAAATATACAGTTTTTTCAATGGGTGGCTCTGTAGCTCTCCGGTCTATCAATAATTTTTTTCGGAGAGCTACAGATCTGCAGCTATCTTTGAGGTATATAATCTTTTGTAGCAGAGGGTAACTGCTATACACTTGGTAACAATCAGTTTGATATAAATAATCTTTTGTAGCGGAGGGTAGCTGCTATACATTTGGTAACAACCAGTTTGGACAGCTGGGTAACCAGGTCAGCAACAGCAGACAGCCACAGGAAGTCAAGATCGCACAGAATCAGAAGGTCGCCATGGTAGCCTGCGGTGACACATTCACTGTAGTGGTGGCAGAGGGTAAGGACTGGCAAAAATGTATAATTAATGTGGGCAATGACTGGACTTCAGTTAAACTGAGAGCTGCTCTGTCAAAACTTGTACTGGAATGTTGTGTAAAAAACTAATTACAAGTTTATTGAATGATTATCTTAAGATGCTGCGTATTTCCTTTCACAATCAAATACAAGAGTTGCATGGTTAAATAAATCTGAGTTTGTCAGATTGAGCCTTTTCATGTTTGTTTTTAATTTCGATTTCCTATAGAGGGAGAGGTGTACTCCTTTGGGAACCAGTCCCGGGGTCGACTGGGGCGTCCCGAGGAAGACCCCACAGAACCCAGGAAAGTCCCCTTTATAGGGGAGGAGCCATTTAATGTCGTCTCTCTGTCCTGTAGTCATGGCAACACACTTCTAGCCACTAGACGTATGTATGATTAATATATTTATGATTTTAATAACATCGTCCCAAGTATGCACATTAAACCAAAAGCATCATTATTTGCGTGATCAGTTTGAAAAGCATGGTCAGTCTTTTCATAGGTCTAATCACATGGTAAGAATATTTAATGTTAGAGGAATTAAAAATTTTGTCTGACATCACATTCTCCTTGAAAATTTAAGTCATTGAGTAGATAATTGAAATCCTATGAAGTTGATGAATCTGTTCATATAATCATATTATTTGTTTTACAGCCACACAACAAATGAATGGGGAAAACATATAAAGCCAACACGGAGAAGATGACTGCACTGATCAGGTTCAGAATTAGGATGTTTGAGTGGATTGCCTTGGTGTTTGGTTCTATGGCCGAAGTAACTTAATTGTGAAAACACAGACAAAACCAATGAAAGTATATTTATGTGTACCAGAATATCCACATTGCAGTTTTCACATTGGAGCTGTATCTTCACTGTGCGATACCATGTATTCTATGGTGATATTTAAACACAGACAAAGGTGTACTTGTATCAGAATTTCCATGCTGCTGTTCTAAATTCTGGAGCTGATACTATACAAACCAGAAATCATGTATTCCTTAATGTACACCTGTGCTACATAGGCCTTTATGTTAGAAATTAGGCATTCATTCATCATGAGTTGATGAAAATCATTTTAGAAAGCTTTTATCATGATCCGTCCCTTTCAAAACATGCATTTGTGCCAAATGAAAACCATTTCTTTTTAAATACACATATGTATGTGTATTGTGTACTACGCCAATTTTTGTATGTTTTTTGTTATGTTTTTTTATTTTGCATTTGATGATGTGCCAATATACATTTAGTGTGCAATAAATACATGTAATAATCAGATTTTTGTCTGTGTTTTTTTTTTTTTTTTTTTTAGTTTTATATTTATGTAAATCATATCAGTTTGTTCTCAATTTGTTGACTTAATACCTATTTTGAATTTTTTAATTTTCAGAGTGAATTCAGAGATCAAAAGAGTAAGATACAGAATTTTTACCCATATTCTCAAAAATAAAAGTTAAAAAAAAAAATCAGATATTATGGTATTATCCCAAAATTGATTACAATTGGTTCAATTGAGAAGAAGCTGTATATGCTTGAATGTTTTTGCCACAATGCCTAGTGCAATGACAATGGAAAAATACAATAGTAGGTCACTGAGTTACTCAGGTTACAGAAAAATAGTCCAGGAACTTCAAACTATTCCTACAGAGAAGGAACTCTTTGTTACTAATACATGTATCTCTATATACAGTTTTATATTGCCCTCTTGACTAATACACTTGTTGATCACGATCAATAATTACCAAGAAAAATAAATGACTACATCACTCACTGAAACTGAATCTTTATTATGTTACACATAATGCATGATTACGACAGTTTCCAGGCACTACATTTTACTATGCACTATTCATAACAGTAGTTCACTGAATTTATGAACAAAGTACAAAAAATATACAGTATATGCAAAGAGAAAATTAAACTACCTTTAAAATGGTCAATAATGAATTGTGTTAAACACAGATTAAATGTTGCTTTCTACTTCATGTACTATGACTTCTGTAAGAGACTTAACAATTTTGTGAATTTTTTTTCTGTCCATGTACAGACTTGACCATGCAGTGAATGGCACGAGATGATGATACAAGTGACAGTATTTAAATCTGACAACTAGTCACTGATATAATTCTGTCAGTTTAGGCAACACAATTCTCACGTATCAGTCAGGTATGTATGAAACTTTCCTGTACATCTTACTCTGCTTTCATATACCCGGGTACATGAACTTTTTGCTTCAGTCAAACGTGAAAACATCCATATTTTCATGATTTAGACACAAATAACTCAACTTTGCTCTTATAAATACACTGGCTACAGGTGTCTTGTAAATCAGATAAATATGGGGGCAGGGTCAATTTTGTCCCAAAGCTCATTATGATGTGGAATGAGAGCTAAAGATGTGACGAGCTCAGGTAGACATGGGCGGAGCTAGTGGTGTCATGGCTTCCTCCAGGTTGATGTGGGAGATGAACCTCAGTCTCAGAGTCAGGGCTGGCCTGAAGTTCCGGATTATCTTCTCGATGTCATTCTTCACGCTATCTCCCACAAACATGTACTTGATGTGGTATCTATATATTGGTCAAGGTTATAAGGTTATTTTCTACTGACAAAAGAACTTCAAAAGATTTAATTCAAATTATATGTCATAAATTATTGCTTAAATATTTTATCTAAAATCTAAAGAGACAACCACTATCAGTGAGTATTAGAAAGGATACAGGAAATCTGTAATTGGGTCAAGGTATCGCAGGTGATCACATGATTTATCTACATTGACCAGAATTTCATACAGCTCCACAACCAACTAAGAAATAAAAGAAAAATATTTAATTCAAACACATGTAAATAAAAATATCTAACGTTCAAACATCTGTATGACTTGTTGAGACACTGACCTCCATGAGACTCTTGGTTTTCTCAGAGTGAAGTCGCTGTAGGAATGGACCCACCAGGTGACACACATACAGAAACTGTTCCTCCGTCTTCACTATAGGCTTCAGGTGGTCCCTCAAAAATCTACAACAGTCAGGGGGACACACGTGTAAGTGCAATTTTGAAAGTGTATTGCATAAAAAAAAATTTAATTGTAGTATAAGTAATGCAATACGTATCATACCATAAAAAGGGCTTATAATTTCCGCTCTACCAAAAGTGGGAATTGCACACACAATCAGATAACTGTCCATACTCAGCCAATGAGCTGAGATAACTGTCCTTACTCAAAATTTGATTTGAGATAACTGTTCATACTCACACATAGAATTGAGATAACTGCCATACTTAACCACTAAACTGAGATAAATGTCAATACTCATACATTGAGTTGAGATAACTGTCTATACTTACACATTGAGCTGAGATAATTGTCCGATTCCTGCATGGTGCCACACAGCATGAGACAGGGCCAGTAGGTAGGTCATGTGTTGCTCAGCAAACACGGTCTGACTGGTGGTAAAGTTAAACACCTGGAACGGCTGACACCCGCCCTGTACTGTCAGAGGCAGGCTACAGATTGTCTCCCCTATCTTGTTGTTCAGAGCGCTCCAGTATGCCTCCTGAAATAGCAGAATATAAAGGTGACACCTGAGGGGAATATGTTGTTAACAGACCTTATTTCAAATAAAGTGCCCCGCCACAGCATGATACGCCCGTCAAATATTGTTCAATAATCATAAATTGGTTAGGATGCAAGAAAATCAGGTAGCCATGATTAACAGATTGACACAGATTTCAATTATCTATTTTCCATTTCTTATTATACATCTCTAAGAGATTTACAGTGTAGTCATGGCTTCCTCCAGGTTGATGTGGGAGATGAATCTCCATTGATTATAACAAATAATACTAGTGAGACATGACTGCAATTTGTAGCAAATATATAAAAATTGAAATTTAATTTTTTTTTTTCATTAACACATGTATAATTAGTTTTAATCATATTGTAAAATACTAATTTAGTTTTAATCATACATTAAGACATCAATTTGTTTTAATTAATTACACCAATTGAAAGATCTTTATCTGGACTAGCCATCAAGAACTCTTAATTAGCACAAGCAACTATGAGGCCATTTCTTTTTGCCCAACTCCCAAGAGATGAATTAAGATAACATCTGCATCAGATCTAGAGGTGCTCTTAGCTCCTGACAATAAACTCATTAATTTCTCTCTAATTTGACATGCAAATTTCTGCTATCAAAATTCTTCTTGACCAGTGCTTGATAATTAAGCCCATGGGACAAACTGAATTCCTCTCAAAGCATAAACATTTGTTACAGATTGCTGTAAAGTATATAATGAAAAAACAAGTTTTTACTTAATTGAAAAAGGTCTCTGACATCTTGTTCATGTGAGGTGAAAAATGGGTAAGAAAGAGAGGTATAATGTTTTTTTAATAAGCATACAACTATATTTTTACATTTTTTAGGATTATGAAATTTAGAATTTAAAAGACTTAGTTTTTTTAAAAAATTCACTATAATTAAAGGTCACAGTGACCTTGAAATAGGCCGCGACACACCTTCTACTTTAGATGTATACTTTTGCCAAGTTTGAAAGCTCTAGGTCTAATAGTTTTCTAGTTATGAGCCGGACAGGATTTTTCCATATTTGGCTACAGCATCTTTATTAAAGGTCAGAGCGACCTATTTTTTGTGCGCGACACACCGTCTACCCAAGAAGTATGAGTTGACAAAGTTTGATAATCCTAGGCCTAATAGTATTCAAGTTATGAGCCGGACAGGAATGGACAGACGGACAGACGGACGGACACGAAGCCTATAACATAATACGTCCCGTCCTAAGACGGGCGTATAAAAAGGCTCATGCCTCTGACAGCTTGTTCATACCAGTTGAAAATGGAAGAAAGAGAGGTCTAGTCACTAATGATGTAAACATAAATTATGTCACAATTCTTTCAATCCTTGTTCATAGATGTGATATCATGACAGTATTAGTCAAAATCATTTATGAAGTGACTTGACTTTACATTTTAAACATTCATCCAGAGTATGGCTACAATCTGATTGAAGATAACAAACATCATGACCTTGACCTTGCGCTAGATATCAGACTTACAGGTAGAGCTGTCAGAACCAGTCCTACAGCGTTCATCCACGACATGACCTTGTCCCGCTGTACCTGGGGGGAACTCTTCATCACCACGTCTAGGAGGGAATTCCCCACCACGTTACCGGGTACAGGAAGTGCCATCAACTCCACACAGGTTACGTACAGAGCGTGGGCAGCCGGTCCCGGAAACTCGTTAAATCTCCAGTCACAGTTAGGGAACGGGCTCTTACCATCAATAGCTGGGAGGGGTTAAGGACTGTAACATGTTTACTGATATCTTTACCTAAGATTTGATAGATTATTATACATTTTGTAGCTCATTCATTTCAACAAAAAAGAGAGAAATGACAGAACATGTTAACTCTACTGAATACAATTAAAATATTTGCACAATGAGCACAAAAACAATATCCACTGCAGTTTTATTGACAATTTTTTGAAACATTTTGGGTGAGGGTTTTGAAATACCCTCTAAACATGAGCAAAATATATAAATAAATAAAAAATTATGACTGGGTCTGCAAAATTCTCTATTAGAATTATGCTCTTAGTTTTCTATACATATCCCAATCATGTTTTAAAGGGGTGGGGTATAATCTAAATAAGAATTCCTTCATGTTTCAGATGAGTGAGAACATTGAATAAGGATACTGTCTACGAGTCTGCTGATGATCCGGACGTAATAATCCAGATCTGGATTCCAATCCAGACTCTCCTCGTGAGCGAATCTCTGGTAATCCTCCGTCAGGAACCAGGAACTCAGCCGGATCTCCTGGTGGGCATCTGATGGGCAACAAATAACATTTTTATGTTATAAAATTGATAAATGCTTCAATTATACAAGAAATGACATTAACTGCAGGTGCAGGAAAACAATTTTTTAGGCAATACAGTTTATGTCTATGTGTTTCCGTTTTCCTCCCATGTCTTGAACTGTTGTAAAATGCTACAGAAATGTGAAATACATAAATACTTACTCCAGATGGTGGTGACCAGCCTCCGTTTGTATGCTGCTCGTTGGACCAGTATCTTGTGATAGTAATGTAGTGTGTTGTACAGATAGGTGATGGGATGATCTAGTTAAAGAGAGGAACCAACTTCAATTTACAAATTACAATAATCTGTGTCTCTTACCTTCATTCAAATGACATAATACATTATTAGTACATGTCTAATTAAACTTGAATCCAAACAAAGGTAAAATAAGTTTGTTACTTTTAGTCAATCAAACAAGTGTTTGTTCAGCATTTCAATGGCTTAAGATGTATTTTCTGTGCAAGTCTACCAAGTACACTTCCATTCTGCTTTGAAAGTAGTCTTCCTGTACATACCGTGAAACTTGTAGAGGACCCCCAGACTCTCCAGGATTTTCTCAAACAGGTTGAGGTTACTGGTGGTGAGGGAGGGCTGCTCTAAAATTCTGTGTAACAGGATGTCCAGCACCTGTTTAATCATATTAAAATTCTTATATGTAATTCCACGTCTAGGATATATCTACCTGGTAAATGTATCCATCAGTTAGGTTCCAATACAATAAGTGGGATCATGTTCATATAAACACACAAATGCATGTAAATGCTACAGAATGTCCAACTTTGTAAAAGGTACCACAGTATAAACATTAGTTTTAAATTCCGTTTTTTTTTTTCTTTAAATTTTTTTTAAAAATTTAAAAATTAATATATTGAAAATATTAACACTAATATTAAAACTAAAATCATATCTAAAAGCAAACAAACTTACAGGTAAAAATCTAAGACAGACATTCCCAAAATATACTGGCAGATACTGGTGTTGGATAGGACTGTTGAGATCTTGGATTCCCTCAAAGTAGAACTTCTCAGGATATTTCTGTTGAAATAAAACAATATGGCTAAGTAAAAAAAGTTCCTCATATCCTGTAACGTAAAGACTGTATTTATAATCTGTGTCTGATTTACAACCGATATACTAGAAAACAATGACAGTTTTTGGGAGGATAAATATGCACAGTGCATGCATGGAAGTTCATATCAGATGTGAAAACAATTTTCAGAAATATTAGGGGCATTGCATGTTTTAACTATTTGAAGTAAATCCCATTGATTTCAAAAACTACAAACAAGTAAACAGTCTAAGAACTAACCCTGTGGAAGGCCATGTGTTTCTCATGCCAGTTGCTCTGGAGCCAGTGTTCAGGGGAATTCTATCAAATGAAGAAAATATCTTTAAAGCAAGATTGATCAAATCATTGCATGTCACTATTTACTTAATCAACATTCTCAACAAATAGTTTTGCAACAATGCCTTGAATAGATCCTTTATTCTAGTTTAAATTACCTCTTTAACAACAATGCCCTGAATAGATCCCTATTCTCTAGTTCATCTGATACAAACCTCTTTAACAAATTCCTGAACTCTGGATTTGAAGTCCTGTGGTTTTAGCAGCAGCATGTGGATCAGAAGATAACAAAGACGAGCATCTTCATCTACATTCCTCAGGGCCTGTTTATACATAGAAAGCAGCAGATCAGGACTCAATTCAGCTAAACACTAACAGAAGAGAAACTTCTCTTACACAAGTAAATCAACCCTTACCAGACAGAGAATCAGCCTGTCTATGGTGACAATGTTGTATCTCCACACCATCTCATTTAGAGAGTCAATCGCCTGTCAATTAAAATATATCACAATGTAAGGATAACCATCATTTATTTGTATAGTTTCACATGTAGAGTTTTTCTTATGCCTATATGGTTTATTAGAAATACAACAATGAATACTTTGGCATTATTACTTATCAATCAATACAAATAATGATGTGTCTCATTTTTCAAATTTTTTTTTACAAAATGTCATTTTCATAACATAAAATTGTTATTGAGATCACATATACAAAGATTATACTAGCTAAATTTTAGCTTATCTGATTTTTATGTTTCACCTTGTGAAAGTGTTGTCCTCCTGCAGAATTGACATTAAGTTCTGACACAATGTAATCTGCAAAAGTTCTCAGATGTGCTGAGACAGCCCGAGGTCCAAGACGATCCAAAACCCTACAGAAAATCAAATTCAATCTTCATCAAAGGTATAAATTACTTTAGTTCAAGACTAGTATATCCCTACATGCACACTGTAAAAAGGACTCGTCTGAGCTTGAATAAATCCTATGGATCAGTAATATGTGTTGTTGTTATTAACTTACTTATATGCTATGGATGGAACTCGATTCTCTTCTAGCAAAGTTTTCCAGATAATGCTGTAAATAGATTAATAGTATAAGCTTCAAGGTTCAGGTGGAAGAAATATAATTTTTGTAAAATTTCCATTAACACAGTAAACATAAAGCAAATATGTAGTGCATAAGCTGTTAAGCATGTCTTAATTCCATTTATACTGACCATAGGAAAACAGTGGACGATCCTTGCATGGAGAAATGAGCGATGATGTCATTCTCATTAGCCATGGCTGTCAAGTAAATTCAAAACAGTATTAATACATGTAGATTTAGAGACAAGTTGTATTTGGTAAAATACTGTCAGCAAATAAATAGAATTGCATCTAGTTAAGGGGAGCTAATTAACCTAATGTGAGCTTACTTTTCCATTTTTTGTACTCTGCGTCGACGTTTCTTTTGAGTGTGTTTTTATCGTCGCGGTGCTGCGGCTGAGATTGGAAGAACTCAGCCAGACTGGAGGGGAAGTTGGCCAGGGTGTTCGGGGACCAGTTGTGGGGCGTGTTAGTCATGATCTGATTCAGAATCTCCCTCAACCAGGTGGCTGAAAAACTGTCCACACCTACAACAGGTAATACACAGTGTACATGTACAATAAGTATTTACCTATCTTTACATGTACTAACATTGTCAATTCAAAAATTCAACACTTAAACAGAGAGACATTAAATTTCTTAATAAAATATAGCAGAAGATCAAAAATTGTATAAGCCCAGTAATACTTGAAAATAATGCTTTGAATGTGAAGTAAAGTTTTATCTGTACAGATACACCACAGATCATTTGTAAGGTAATTAATGATGTCCTACCTGTGACATGCATGGCCCGAGCCACTGTGAGAACTAGAGCTCTATTGAGCTCCTCTGACTCATTAGACAGAAACCCCGGTCGTCCCGGCTCGTTAAATATCCTGGACAGCTGGGGCTGAACCTCAAAACTCCCCAGTCCTGTTATCAACCTCAGGGCAGTACTCTCCATACTGAAAATGAGACATCAATGTCAGCACATTGTAAGATTAAAACATTAACATTGATAAAAAGGTTTTTCAATTAATGTTAATTAGGTGAGAGTTTTCACTTCTCTGTCATTTTTTTCAGTTGGTTCTTGGTTGACTTACCACAGCTGTAGCTGGTTCTGGTTGGTTTGAGCTGACTGGCTGAGGTGGTGTAGGTGGCTCAGGAGCTGTATGCGGTAGTGTGGTTGAGTGTGGTGGAGGCGGTAGCTGAACATCTCGAGGAGGGTATGAAGAATGCCCCAGGCATTGTGGGTGAACACAGTAGGCAGTAACTGGCCTATCAATAAACAAGGATTAAAGTTAGGTTTTGTGTGGTGTAGAGTGTCATGTATATTTTACTAATAACACAACGCTTCTACAACCATATTTCTGACGGACATATCTAATTCTTTCCCCTTGCGACCCATGTTGTTTTTACATAAATTTATCGACAAACAATATAGCAGATGACAAAAATATAGTGACACAATATTTTTGTCATCTGCTATATTGTTTGTTTTGTTTAACAACTGAATGAACATCAATTTTAGCTATATTACAACACAAAGATAAAAATTTATGAAGGTGTTTCTGTCTTCTTCTTTGCAGTTGATATTTAAGAAATTATTGTAGGTTTCATTTAAGGCTACATACATGTATATATTACATGAAATATAGTAATCCAAGCGTAAAACAACGCACGCGCAATGCTACCCCTTTTGAGGTCTGAATCTCCCTATTTTTCATCACAATAGGTTAACATGTATGATTGTGTATACGTCATCAATTTTAGTATTACAACACAAAGATAAAAATAGAATGGGAAAATCTTTTGTCTAAAAATAGCGCTCAGCCTTTCTTTACCGAATATGCGAGAAAAAGTGACGCGGTTTGTGCGGAAGTGGCTAATAATTATGTCCCTTGACTGTATGTTTACATTTCATGCTTTATAACTTTTTTCCAAACCATTTCCTGCTTGAGCTACTCACCTCCTGTTTACAATTTAGTTAAATGAATGTCTGTGCTACTTACTAATGAATCCTTTGATTCCTAGAGATTCTATTTCCATATACACTAGTAGTCGACTATAAGTTTCTATCAGTGCTGGGGACTGAGCAATTGTTGCCTTAGACTTGGCCTGTTTTATCACTCGGTGGACTATACTGTGTATTAAGCTGAAAAATTGCAATTACATATTTTGAAAATGAATTTCAAAACTTTAAAATTGATCAGCATGTACAGTATTTTTTTTAACACATCCTAAAAATGACTAGAAGTCATCCTTATAAAACAATAACTGGGATTTTTTTTAACAGTTTGTTATAAGGACCAGTATAAGTAAATAATGTATAATCCATCCATTGCTTAGCAGAGGAACAAAGGTGGAAATTATTTTCTACCACTCCATATTTTCTGATACTTGCCTACTTTGTAGTAATACTGACCTCATTTTGGCGTGAACTGTGAGCGAGTCCAACAGACTCATGGCCAGAGGCTGAGTAGGAGCTGAAGCTACAATGTTGCCAGGCAACAAAGTCGTGTGTTTATTGTCACCATAGATGCTCTCCACCAGTTTCCCCATTGGTAAATTGAAGAAATCATTGTTTGTACTATCTGTAATATAAAGTATCTGTGACATTTTTTGGAAATGTGCATTACATAGAAACCATCCCTTTATTTATGAAGTCAATTTAGAGCTACTCACATGCATTACAAAGGAGAGCAATTTTGTAGTCATTCAGTGAGAGATTCTTGTTGTTCAAACTCTGCTTCAAAAATCTGAAATAAACATTATATAATGTCATTTTTAAAATAAATTTACTCAGCTTATATCTAATTCTTATTCAGAAAATATGTATGGCTCGTTTCTAATTTTAAAAAAAAAAATAAATATTTAACAAATTTACTTACTCGCAGTGTTCTTGTAGGGCATAGGGGATGGGTCGTGGCAGTTTGATGGTGTCTGTCTGGGCTTTCTTGTTAAGGTGTATCCAGATACAGGTGGCGGCCACTCCGTGGGTGGACTGGGCCTTCATTACGTCAGGCATCATTATCGTCCCCTTGTCTGGGTACAGTAGATCATACAGTTTCATCACCGGAAGGAACTCCTTCAGCTGTCAAAGGAGGTCAAGTTACAAGTTAATATCGTTTATTTAGTACCATGGAACTTTAAAGTTTATTTCCACTAGATTCTGCTTTTAAACAGCATGGTCCTAATGATGATCATGACTATTAATAAATACATGTATCTGTGGCACAAAGTACATGAACTTTTCTGGCTGGCTTATGCATTGTGATGTAAAAATTTACCATCTTTTTTTTTAACAAATAGACATTATCTTTTTTGATACTACAGATATAAACAGGAACACACATTTTCACATGTCATTCCTTGTCATCACCTGACATGCAGACAGATTTGTATACTATGTATGTTATCTTACCGGATTCTTCTGTATGCTGCCTGATATAAACTGCAGTAGGACCCACATTAAGTGATCTCGACCTTTGTTGAGATTGCGACCTTTCAGCTTCAGTAAACAAACAAATATTGTGAATTTATGCATTATATAACTATTTAAGATCAAACATTAAAAATAAAAGAATCAAGATTCTTGCTTTATATTATTGCACTACAAAGACTTTGTCCTGTGTGAGATGCTATTACCTTCTCATAAAGGGACATAACCATGTGTGGAAAACTGGCAAACTGGAACAACACAAAATAAATAACCTGGCTGGATAAATGTTGCCATAACAACTGACTAAGGCATTCATCATTGGCAGCATTATCATTCTCTGACCTTTCCATTGCCATGACAACCAGGTCAACCAGCTGTTCCTCCAGAACCTCACATCGCTGCTTCACCTGTTAAAAAATTTAACTAATAGTCCTACACACATGTACAAGTAGATGTCTTCTCTTTAAAAAAATGATCTTATAGCAAATATTTACTAATGGGTTTTCCCTTTTCTTTTATGTGGGATGGGACACAGTCATTTTTATCAAACAAACACAGGGATATAACTTTCTTAAAGCTCAGATATTACACATATACTTAAGAAATGAATTCAATTTTTACCATATTTCATCGTTAGCGCTTCATGATAAATATGCCGGCGTGAAGCGTTGTAGTTCATATACCTCATGACATTATTTTGCTGATGACCTGCCATAAATTTACGCCGTTCAACTGTCATTTTTAAAACAAAACAGTGTGCACTATATTTTTTGACTTTCTGATGTCAAGAGTGGTATTATGACGTAACAATGGAGATACTCATGCTTATTTGTGATACATACCTAATGTAGTTCATGAGAAAATATTGCATTTTATTTTGTAAAGAATCATAGGGAAAATTTATTGGAAATGTAAATATTGATCAAAGGAAAGTTGATTAAAGCTACTAAAATGTTCGTTATACATCTCTCAAGGTGTATACCTGCTTATTGAGTCCCAGCATGTTACAGACCATGTCCCTGGAGTACGGCTGTTCTAGTACATAGCGTAACAACCCTGTCTGAGGCTCGTACAGTTCCTGTGTAAACAATATACCCATCTAACAAAGTACCCAATACTCCTATTACAAAATAGCTATACATGTATAACAAAATACTCTTTGTAACATTATACAGCTCTGTACTGTTTTGCTTAAATTTGCCCTGTTTTAAATACCCCCAGTGAAAGGGGCAGAATTCAAATGAGGGCAGAAGTTTCCCTGTAAAAACTAATCAACAGACTGAAATTTCATACTCATTTTTATCTTCTCCTTAACCATGTTACTGTATTTCAGATTATTTTCTGACCTTGTCATAAGGAAGGGGTCCATTGAGGGGAAATTTGAGACAGTTTGAGCTGAGACGCCAAACATTGCTGGTGGAGATGGCGTTAGAATGTCCAACTACAGGTAAGAGATGGGAGCGACCTGTCAACATTACAATAAAGAGATCATTGCATTTGAATAACTGTTAGAAAAAGAGGATACAGCAAAACTCGGTTATAAGGCCAAAATAAAATTATAGTTTGTTTGGAATTGCCGCCCGCCTCATTAAAATATCCCTCGCTCAAAAAATTTTATTAGCAAAATATTAACAATATTTTTTTTTATCGTTTTATCGTCTTACATTGTTTAGTACAAATTAGTTCGTTTGTCAAAATAGTTTTTTAAAGTCGGGTTTGAGCTCACATTAACTTAACAACTCGGGTCAATAAAACGCTTTCTTCGTAGTATTTATGATACATGTATAGCGATTATAGGCGGCGATTTGACAAAATAAAAGCCGCCAAAATGTCAGACCATGTTGGAAACATTCAAGCGTTTTGTTGAAGAGTAGAACATTTATGCATCTCTATAAAAATAAAAGGTGAATAAAAAATTAAATGGAATGATACATCGATATCTTGGAAGAGCTTTTGTAATAGATTGCACATTGAACTTGATAAGTTAAGTCCGTCATGTTGAAAAAAAAATGATCGTTCAGTTCCCACTTAAAAAATTACATGGATCAGAAACGTTTTATCCCAAATACTAAATGAAAAGAGATGACAAGTCTTTGAAACGTAATGTGAAAACTGATGCATGGTGAAAACTCGAGAACGTACCAAGCACCCCCTCCCGGTTTTCCACAAAACACTATATATAGCTATATACCTATTTTTAGCTATATAGGTATTTAAACCTATCATAAATAGCTATATCGACATATTTCGGTTGGATGTACAACTTAAAAATAGATTTACTCTTGAATAAAAAATAGTCGCAGCTTAATACTAATCAGGTGTTCATAGTTTGGAACTTTACTCACATACGTCATAATTATGTTATATAAAAGAGCCGCGTTTGTTTGCAATTATCAAAAGAAAAGAGAAAGGAAGAATAAAGAAGATGACTTACTTGCCTTTGTAGAGGTAAAATGACTTATTTTCTTGTTTTCATAAAGAAATTACAATGTGAACTTCCTATAAAACTTCCATTTTTTCGTGCAGCGGAAATGATCACTGCGCGGTAGTTGCAGAGTAAAGGCGATAAAGTTTCAGAAGCCGGTTTTCATCATCGAAGTATGGAAGCCTAATAACGCTATATGTAATTAAATGTAAAGTTAGTAAAACCTGCATATGTGGAATTAAGAAATGAAATTAAGTATATATGAAATTGTTATTCATGAAAACAGGCGTAATTAAAGATATATTGACATATTAGACCTCTTGTTTAAATTTTGAAAGGATAAAGGACATGGGAAAATGCCCACCCCTCCCTTTACTACATTTTTAAAAATATGAATACTAAATGCAAACCGTTATATTTTTCGGTTTTAAATTTAATAATAATAGGATTGCAGTGTTCTAATTAAATAATAAAATTAATCCGCCTTACTGCTTCTGAATATAGTAAAAGACCCATGGGCCTTTTTGCTCACCGTTTGCAGAATATGAAAGCCTATTTTTTTTTACAGGTATGCCTGTATGCAGCTGTAAATCGCACAGCGATAATAGCGCTGCTGTATACAAGATTTCCAGTAAAAAATATAAAAAATGTGTGATACAGGCACTTATAGAAAATAAAGTGTTATCAGATAAATCAACATATCTTTGTACAACATGTACAAGTGAGTGCTTGAAAACTATAACTGACGAGCCAGTAGTTAAGGCAGTAGAAGAAGTTGTAAAACTTATTGAAGAGAAAAAATTATCCGCCAGGGACAAAAAAAGACTTTTGCGTGCTTTATTACAAGATGAGAAGATGTCCATTGAAGATGATTCTAAACATCTATCTTCCAAATACAAAGATACACAATATTTATCTTCATTAGACACAAAAAAATGGTTATTAGACAGAAACCATATGGTTATACAGTTTCTCTCTGTCATATCGGGAAGAAAAATCCAAGACTTGACTGAAAAACAGACAGCAGCCTTCATTTTTGCTGTAGAGCAAATATATTCACTTGTTACCTCAAACCTAATTTTACCTCTTACATTTAGTAAGAATTTACTATCTTAACAAAGTAGATCCATCTGCAGTATGAATTCTGTAGCAAGTCCTGGTGGTAGTTACCAGTCCATAGTGTCATGGATAGCCCAGCAGGGAGGGGATCCAATAACCATTAGCGGTGTTGAGGACGTTCTCACATTTTTTGATAACAATCAGATTCTGACAAGGAGATGGCGAGTTAATTATGACAATAAAACTATTTTATCTGCAATTACGACCGTCGTTCATTTATTTCCACACAATCTTTCCTACTTGCAACAAAACCCCCATCTCTCACCAAGACAATGGCTGTATCCAAAGAACCTATCTTCACAAATTAGCAATTTTTCCAAGTATCTAGATAAGTTCGGAAATATATTCCAGGAATTACGATTGCAATTTGTGGAGTCAAGATTGGAGAAGGTGTACAAGAGCCATACTGATGGACTGACAGGACCAACAGACACCATCGAGGAAGGCGTCAGAGGCAGGAAGCGAAAGAGGGAGGAAGAATTACCAAATACTACTTCAAGAGTACAAGAAGACCCTTATAGCTTCGTAGAGCACAATCACCCAGGTAAGCAAAAAAATAATAATCGTTGAAATACTACTTTATGGCACAGATATTTTTACAAACATCTTATAAAGATTACCAAGATAACTTTATAAAATATACTCTCTATGCTTCCATAGAAATTGAACTGGAAGATGCGGATTCGCCCTCCTCCGGCTCAATTATTTAGTTTCAATGTGTCATATCCGGTGCAGACATTCTTCAAAAGAGCATCGAAGCAGTCGGTGAGTTTTTAGCATGTTCATTCATTGTTTTTAATACATATGTCTTAAAATTGTACCCTACTCGATGATTATTTCATTCACATCAATATTTTAACGACCTATATTATCTAAACGCGACTCTTATGTGTGATATTATTTGCTATGTAGGTGCTGATTGATGTCTAAAAAAAGAAAATATCTTACCATCTTGCGATTCTACAGCCGCCAAAAAAAACGCTCGAGATATCCGATGATATGTCGATATAGCTATTTATAATAGGTTTAAATACCTATATAGCTAAAAATAGATATATAGCTATATATAGTGATTTGCCTGGACCTGATTCCTAAGAAATTTTGTGTGGTTCAAACTGTTTGCAAGAATTGTCTTAACAAAGGGGTAAATTTCAAAGAGAAATACTACGAAATAGACTGATAAAAGTATTGTTTAATAACGATTCTTAAAATAAACCAGAAGTTTGGTTCTGAAATTTAACTATTAATAAATGAACAGATCTTAACATCTAAATGAGATGAATATTTGAGTACCGTTCTGTGTATATCTTTTTTTTCAAAATCGGACCAAATATTATTAATAAAATAAAAGAAAGAGGATAATAAATGGAAATTACCCCTGTTCATTGAGATTTTATTTTTTTTTTCATCATTTAGCTTCAGTTTGTAAAAAAAAATAATAATAAAATCCCTCCCTCCCTCCTGGGTCTGAAAACCCCCAGGCGGCAATTCCAAACAAACATTTTTTTAACGATGGCCTAACGAAGTCGCTGGAACCTATGAAATTACTTCGCTATATCCGTAATTCATTATAACCCTATAAGAAATTAATTAAATTTATATAGCTGGGGATCCAAGATGACTTCGCTATATCCGTGAATTGGCAATATCCGTGTTCATACTAAACGAGTTTTACTGTATTAGCTTTCTTTGAAAAGGGGAAAAATTTAGCCTACATCCTTTTCCAAAATCAAAAATATTGAGATTTCAGAGTTCAAAGATCAAACAATCAAAAGTGGTTTATATTTAATATCAACAAATATTTATCACAGAGCTGTTTTTACATTTTATCATTTAACAGCTCATTTGTAATCATTTACTCTAAGCTCTAGCAAACATATGCAAACAATAATTACATATCAGCAAAAAATAATTATTTACCAGCAAATAACAATTACTTACCAGTAAATAATAATTACACTTACCAGAAACTGTGACCATTTGAGCTGCCGGACGAAAGCTATGTACAAAATCAGCGAGGATAGACCCCATCTTCTACAAACAACATTTATTTCATATGTACATGAATGTTTCACAACACCAAATCAAACTTTTATATACAGCAGTATATGGCAAAACAGAATCCACCTTTTTAATTCTTAATAAGTATACATCAACTTTACAAAATATACTGAATATATAAAAAGTACATCCTCCCTTAGTATTACGTGTTTAAGCTATCACTTTTCTGAATTCTTACCCAATGTGGCCATTTTTTGTCCTCAGGACAAACTTTGTTGATTTCATTGACAGCCAGATACGCCGGTAACAGACAGACATTCCGATCAAGGATGTGAGCCACTAACTAAAGTAAAAAAAAAAAATCATGTTTAATTTCTAGATGTATATAACCTGCATTTAAATTTTTCATGTTGTACTCAATTTTCTACTGCTTAAATTAACTCCATAGAAAAAGAAATGAAATGTCTTACATTAATAAAAGATGTTTCCATATCTGGTAAGCAAGGCCAAAACATTTTATATTTACATGTACATTGTCATGATATTGTATTGGCACAGATACCTACATTTACTGCTGTATCAACGTCTGGCATGACCGACACATTTTCATCCTGCTTCACTCCCTGGCATTTCTCTAAGATTCCACGCAGCAAATCTCTACATCCCTATATAGTAAAAGCAATCACTAGATATCAGAAAATCTCTACATTCCTAAAGTAAAAGTGATCACTAGATATCAGTAAATCTCTACATCCCTATAGTAAAAGCAATCACTAGATATCAGAAAATCTCTACATTCCTAAAGTCAATCTCTTTATCCCTATAAAAGTGATCACTAGATATCAGTAAATCTCTATATCCCTATAGTAAAACCAATCATTAGATACCAGAAAATCTCTACATTCCTTCAATAAAACAATCACTAGATATCAGTAAATCTCTACATCCCTATAGCAAAAGCAATCACTAAATATCACTAGATCTCTACATTCCTATAGCAAAAGCAATCACTAAATATCACTAAATCTCTACATTCCTATAGTAAAAGCAATCACTAGATATCAGTAAATCTCTGTATCCCTATAGTACATGTAACAGTTAACACTAAGTGTCAGTAAATCTCTACACTTCTAACAGTAAACACTAGATATCTACATAAAAATTTTTGACTGGAAAAGAAATCTTTTAATCTGAAATTTGACTTGTCTGTTCTCACTTTGTAGTCTACTCCACCAATAATTTTCCTCATCAGCTGGAATGTTTTGGTCCACATAAGACTGGCCTTGTACTGCAGGAGTTCATGTTCTAACAGAGCATCACATATCGGCCTAAAATAAACATACTCAGCACTGCATCAATATAATTCTATCAATGGGAAACATTTTAACTGATAACTTATATTAAAGTATTTCTAAAAAAATCATTGCTTGAATGGAATTTAATTTAAAAATGCAAATTGCAATTTCTTGGAATCAATCTTTGGTTCAAGTGTTGACCTAATTCTTCAGTGAGGATGACCTACTTAGCAGGGACAATGTTGTTCTCCACCAAGGCTTCTAACAGATCGAGCAGCAGGTCTACTCTGGTGGCATTCTGAATACCATAAATCTGTGTGATGTAACATTTCAGAGCTGTGTCTAGGCTCTCCTGTATGATAAGAACTTAAACTGTATTGCTTGTATTATTCTTCAAATATATTTTTGAATTCCTACAAAATAAAACTCAAATGTTCTTTTTGATACTTCACATTTGTACACAAAGTTATTAAAGATCTTTTTCGCATTGAGATTTTTCACCTGAGGGAGACTGGCTAGGGCTGTTTTGAGGCTGTTGAAGCAGTGGTCTTTCTTCCATTGTGCCGTTTCCTCAGTGTGTAAAATCACGGAGCAAAAGGCTTCTTCTACAGCTTCACCACGCTAAAAACAGGATTCATCATCAATGTAATTTTTTACAAAGTTCAGATCAAAACTAGTGAACATTTAACTATTAGGATATTTTAGTTACATTTTTGATAGACTGGATCAAATTACCATAATGGAATATTACAGCATATCAATGGGAGACAAATTTATAACAGTAATATTTGCATATTCACTGCTCTCTCCCATTATGAACCTGCAGGCTTAATTATGCGAGACAGTGTGCTATGCGAAAATTTAATTCTGCGTATAATATTATTCCTTGAATGCTTTTTAAAAATGCTACTCAAACTCGTGTAGCAATAACCACAATTCGCGAAAATTTTGTCTCGCTAATCAAGCTCTCCTACAATCATGTTCTGTAGTATTAGGATATTTTAGTTACATTTTTGTATATATATAATGGAATGTTTTGCAAAAGGAATAAATATACATGTAATATATTAAGTTGAAGTTGAATGTATAACAAATTTTCAATTGACAAGCTGTTTAAGCTATTTACATGCATTTCCTACAACCCTCCAGTTTGCTATTGAGATTTAGATTTTCTGGGAACGCATCATCTATGTTCAAGCAAAAAAAATTATTTACCAAAAAATTTTATTTTGCAGATAAACAATATGTTTATAGCTAAATATTTTTGTTGTCAGCCGATTAAACTTTTTAAAAACCTTGGAGAGAACTGCCATATTTTTATTTTTTCCTCTCTCGTTACATTTGGTGCTGTGCCATACCCTGGAACTGACAAGTGAGAGGACTGCCAGGGATAACTCTTCAGACTAGGAGGGAGGAATGGGCAGCCGGGTTTTAGTGGCCAGACATTGGTAAAGCAAAAAAGCAACATTTCTGCAACGCTCACACCGTAAAACATATTACACGGTAGTAGTTAGTATAGATCCGTGAGTATATGGTATAAACTTTTCCCAAACTGCATCATAGGAAAATTAATATAATTCATTTATTGAAAAATCATAATTGGCATATAGTCATGAATACAACAATTAACATACATATAAAATATCAAAGAAAGCAGGTTTTTGCCTTTTTTCAAAAATCAAATAGTGTTAAATTATTGATTTTTGTCAATAATAGGGTTTCATGTAACATTGTGCATTAAATATATCGTAATATTGTAATCTACATTGATCATAACTGACAATGAAAATTTTCAATAAAAAATTTACAAAAAGACATACACATTTTTCTCTAGGAATAGGTGGCCGACTCCCCATTTCAATATGTAGTGTATCCAGATAAATGTGTTTAAAAGGCATATACTTTTGTTATTTAAATTCATTTGTCAATTTATACTATAAAAAGTTAATTTCCAAGAATTTGATTTAGAAATGTTCTTTAATTGTTCACTGATTTTGTTTTATATGCTAATTTATGTTTTGATTTTTGATATGTAATGAAGATAAAGATAGTTTCTGTTGTTGAGTATAAAGTTTTGTTTGCCAAGATATTCTAGACCCCAGTGTTTTATCTTAATTAAATGCAGACACCACTAATTGGTCATTATGATCATTTTCTCTCTCTAAGTTTTTCAGTCTGAAATAAAATCTATACATATTTTCATAACACAAATAAAATAGTGGGAACTGTCCCAACTCATATAGAACAGCAATATTAGATGATTTTCTATGAACACCCAAAATGTCTTTAAAAATCTGGAGTTGTATTTTTTTTCAAATGGGAAATGATCTGAGGATAATAAATCACATTTGTAGTCTGCTATCCAAATTTCGTAACCATAAGTTAAGATTGGAGTAATCATAGATCTATAAAGTTTAAGCATTGTCTTGACAGAAAAATTTGTATCATGGAAAATTGCTTTTAATAGCATAATAAGAGCAATTGCTGAGAATTTCATTTTTCGCCATGTTAAACACTAGTCCCAAATATTTATACTGTTTTGTTATTTCTATACGGCTATGATTATAGCGAGCGCAGCGAGCATCGCGAAGCGAGCTCAATAGACTAACGTGTATGAACAGAGGAAATTCGGATTAAAATCTGTACATACATCAGCCAAATTTCTCTGTGAAACATTCCCAGAATTCCTGCACTACCCAATGTCCTTTGCGCAAATAAATAAATAATAACGTACGTAAAGCATAAAAAGACTATCAGTTAGTAGAAATCTTTCAAAGAAACAAAAAATAACTCTACAATGTTTTTCAACCAATATTGCACTAGGTCTATAGTTTCAAACAGACGCTCAGCTGTCTCCGTTAGCTCCGACGAGCTCCGTGACGTCAAGTGACGTCACAGCTAATCGAAATGTCTCGTGCGGCTTGATGTTTGAAGTGGCTGATCAATTTTTAGAGTGTTTTTGATGGTACAACTGTGCTCACCCCAACGGTCACACCGTAAAACATATTTGAATGTTTTTTTTTTTCAAGCAATAAAAAGATGTATGAAATAGAATGCCAATCATGCAAAGTCAACTTATTAAACAAATGTTAATATACCCCCCCCCCCCCCCCATCATCTCTTGATTAACACATATTTCTTTATAGCGAGCGCAGCGAGCGTCGCGAAGCGACGCTCGTAACTGCGAGCTCTAACGACAACGCCTGGGCGAAGAGAAAATTCGGTTACTGCACATTCATTCTTCAGAATTTTTTGCTGCAGTAATTTTGACCCACAATGCATCACTTAGCAAAGTTGCGTTCTCGCGAGAATGACGGCAAATGTTCAACAAAAAGTTTACTCTTCTTGATTAAATGGATAAACATTGAAGATAAATTGTAAACGTATATTTTTTCATTAACTTTCAGCACTGTTCAGTTTTTTCTTGGTATTTGTAACTTACATACGACGTCATGTGACGTCAGAGTTTAGACGCACCAAATGTCACGTGCGGTTTGACGAGCCCGATCTTAATTAAAACAATAGAAGAGTTTGCGCTCGCTCTAACGGTCGCACCGTCAACATATTATTATATCTATTAAAAACAGTACTAAAACAGTAAATTTCTATGCTTTTGTTTGAGACAATTATTATCAATCTTGCCAGATACTTTGATTAAGTAACAAACCTTTTAGACCTGGATCATCGTCTTTCGATCTAATTTTTTTTATTCTTACAGTTTTCCCGCTAAGAGTTGATAAAATTAAACGCTGTCTAAAGTAATTACAACCTTCAAAAGTAACCGTATTTCCACTCATATTAAATATTTTTGTTGACAGCACGTGCTAGTCAATGTTAAATACTGTCTTCCATACAATTTGACAAAGCGCCTTAAATAAAGTGCACAGATGACCAAGTACGAAATATAGTCGTAAAATAACTTCTAATACAGAAGAGTTCTACTTTCACATTTGGTCAGCACTTTTTTCTGTTACCGACGTAACATGACAGATTTGAAGTTATGTATTGCATAACCCACGGTAACAGTCCTCTGAAATTTTTTTCACTAAATTAGTGATACATTTTAAAGATGTTGAAGTTCCTGAAAGCCAGAGAAAATGGTATAGATGACCCTGTTATCTTGAGACGTACAGAATCAACAAAGCGAGCCTACTCATTAGAACTGAGCAAGCACAGGGACGTAGAGTGTGTGTTTTATGGTGGAATTAATTCACTTGATATAGATCCAGTTGAAGCAAGATAGTAAGTTTTTATGTGTACTCCGAATACACAGGTTAACACAGTACTAAGTTTGAACTTTTTAACAACATTTTATCACAATAATGTAAAAGTGACAACAGATTAAATTGTTATTATCCATTTTTAATTAGTTTGCTGTCAGGGACAGTTGCTGGAACCGTTCACATACATGATCTAACAAACCACTCTGGTCAGGTGAAGTACACCACCAAAGCCATTTGTAACATCAGTCGCTCTAGTCCTTATAAACACAAACATAGTGTTGAAACTGTCCAGTGGTACCCTTTGGATAGTGGAATGTTTCTTTCCAGTGGAACAGACAAGACTCTAAAAATATGGGACACCAATAGTATGAAGGTAAATTATCATTTAATTTGGATAGGGGGGAGAGAGAGAATCTAAGAGAGAGATAATATTTAAACCAGAAGCACACATGCATTCAGATCACTCACATATTTGATACTTCAATAGGGCTGTTCAGTACCTATAATTGATTCTTTCCTTCTTTTATCCTCAGCCAGCAGATGAGTATGAGTTCAGTGGTATCGTGTACAGTCATCATATGTCTCCTGTAGCTACATCACATTGCTTAGTGGCTGTAGGGTGTCACAGTTCTACTCTGAAGTTAGTGGACCTGAAGTCTGGTTCTGCAACACACATGCTCAAAGGGCATAAAAAGTCAATCCTGGCAGTCAAGTGGTCAACCAAAAATGAATTCTTACTGGCATCAGGCAGGTTAGTGTAAAAAGATCCAGTAATTTGATGACATCACTAGATTGTATTTGATTCCATATTAAACTTTGATGAAGTTGAAATTTTTCCTTGATGATACATTGTATTTGATTCAATCTTAAATTTTTGTTTTGTTTGTATTTTCAGTGAAGACAACAGAGTACATTTGTGGGATATTAGAAGTTCAAAGGGTTCCTTAATGAGTCTAGACCAATTCAATGGACAGGAAGTTCCAACTTTACTTAGTGGTAAGTTTCAGATACTTGGCCGGTTGCCGGTTCTTAGGGAAAACACTGATTATTAGAAAGAGTGCTGAGATAGATAAAATGACATATTGTTAAAAATAAATTGCATTATATTTGTAATAGGTTCTGTAATGATCATTTTAAAATCTCTAAAATTAAATCTTGTTAAATAATACCAATTTTTAAGGACAAATCACTGAATTTTCGTCTCGCAAAAATTTCCACTTATACAGTGTATTCAATACTATTCATTCTTCCAAGACTATATAGTTACTGTAGATCACTAAATTTTTGCGACACCTTATTTTCGCGAGATTGTCATTGACTCTTAGTAAGCGAGACATAATTTTCACGAATAGTTGTTATTCCTCTATATAATCGTAAGGAATACTTTTAAACGCGAGAATCAAATTTTTGCGAACACATTGTCTCACGTAATTACTCAAAAATATATTTCTCGCGAATAATAAGTGATTTACAGTAATAACTTTGGAAGAAAGAGTTTTAAGAAGACATGATTTTTAAATCCTGGTCCAATATGCCACCTCTTGTTACACATGTTGTCCAAATGCCCTCTTATTTAGCACTACAAACAGGATCCAATTCTGAACCAAAGATAAAAAATAACCAACAAAATCAATCTTTTTTGCAAGATTTGAAATGTTTTGTGAATAAATTGATATGGAGTTTCCCCTAATTTGTTCTTTTTTTCTTTGAAGCTTGCACAGCACACAGTGGCCATGTAAATGGCATGTCCTTTACCATGGATGGACTCTACTTGGTGACCTCTGGTACAGACAACAGAATGAGACTTTGGAACATTGACACAGGAAGAAACACTTTAGTAAATTATGGAAAAATTCAGAACGAGACAAGAAAATCCTTACAATTGGCAGTTTCTTGCTGGTGTAAATCAGATTTAATTTACATTCCGGATGAATACTGTAACATACAGGTTTACGAAATGTTTACGGGAAGGAAAATCGACACCCTCCGTGGACATCTTCAACAGGCCAACTGCTGTGTGTTTCATCCGGATTATCAGGAGTTGTATAGTGGAGGAAACGATCGTAACGTCTTAGTATGGGAACCGGAATCTGACGGAGCTTACGACAGCCATCTAAAGGAACAAAGTTCAAAGAAACAAACAAACAACAGAAATTTTGTGAGTAGAATAGCAGCTACTGCCGATGCATGGAGTAGTGATGAAGAAACTTGAAAGTAGAAAGAATAAAATTGTGAGGATGTTTTTAATAAGGCAGTCCCATGCCTTTACACATTAAGAAATCTAAGTCTTTCTGTGGACAACATGGAATTTAAGAGAAATTAGATTCACCAGGAAACACTGAGCTTAGACATTTCAGAAGATGAGATTCCATTGGACTAGAAAGTCCTACCGAGCAGAACAAATTGTGCCTTTTTAAAAATGGAATACACTGTACAACATCACAAAGAAAAAACTGTGCTGTTGTGTTGTGCCATACACATTGTCTTCAGTGCAATAAATACTACTCAATACAACAGATTTTTTTTCTTTTCATTTGATTTTTTGATCCATTTGGTGATTCAGCATTTGATTAGCTGGCCAAGATAAGGAAGACATTTGTGAAAAACTTAACACTAATTGTATTCAAAAGTTGTAGAGAAGGTCAATGTTTTTCAATATAGGTCAGACTCCAAGGTGAAAGGGTCAAAATTGTTGGTACCAAAGGAAATGTTTGTTTGTTCCAAAGGAAAACTCTTCACAATTAAGGAATATATGTGAAGTATGAAAGCCAAGAGGTCTAATATATTGTTACCCAAAGAAAGGTCTTGTCATAAGGAGTACACGGTAAAAGTCGTTTAGTACGAACACAGATATTGTGAGTTCTTGGATATGATGCAGTTATTTTGGATCCCCAGCTATATAATTTAATTCAGGTTGTAACGCTGTATTTGATTGGATAAAAAAATTACTTTATATTGAATAAAATGGGTTGCCTACATCACAATGACTTGTGTCAAAAATGTATCAATCCGCCTGACGTTACATTCAAATTTTGTACAAATTGAAGTCATTTTGTTAGAACAATCATCTTTTTTCCTACATCAAATGAATGAAAATCAAATTATAAGCAATGAATTTAATAGCTACCCATTTTATACTGTATAAAAAGTTTTGGGACTATGCACCAATTTTCAAAGTGAAACGCTTTGCGGTTTATAAAGCGTCGCCCAACTGAAAAGTTTACTGACGGGGTCATTAGGTGAGAAAACTTGGTACAAATAAAATACTTTACTCGAGGCTTTCATATGGTAAAATTACATGTTGAATTTCAGCCACATTTAATCACCATATAATTTATTTTGTCAGAATAGACAATATTTTTCCTGATCCGAGGGCATGAAGTCGAGGACATATATATGCATAACATTAAATGTGAGCAGTTTTCATGAGGTAAATAAATAATCACTAAATCTTCAAGTTGTGAAAAAACAATATTGGGTGCGTTCAGAGTACTACCGTTTGGCTGACAAAAGTTACCACTGGTAGAATTTCTTACCATTGGTATGCCAATGGTACCAATGTTTGCCGAAAAAATTTTCCATAGGTAGATTTTTCTGCAGACGAACTAGAGCTCTGTTAGCGATGGTAACTTTTTTAATGACGTCAAACAAAATGGCGGGTACTGATCAAGTCGGTCCTACTAAACAGAGAACCCGAGAGATCTCTGGGTTGACCTGACTGTATTTGGTAAATTCAAATAAAATTTATGAATAATTGAGTTCATTTTTACTCTATAAATCGTTTTCTATCTATAAAATTAATAACAAGATTATTCTATGAAAGTTTTCCCTGGGGAAAAAAGTTGAAAAAGTAACAAATTATTGTAATGTTTTTACAACACCTATATACATAAACTCTGTGTATATAGGTGTGAAACGTCTTTTTTAAATGTGGTTTTTCTTGACTGAAAGTTCCAGAATCTTTATTTTAATAAATTTCAAGTCTATTTAATGTAAAATAAAGATTTCATTGATTTAATTATTTTACATTTGACAATTCGGAATACAAGTTGGAAAAAATTCTGTAGTGGAGAAGTACTTTACTGTACTAAAAAGTATTTCTGAAAACATTTTTCTTGCTGCAAAATGATTCATGAAGCAAGAATAATAATCTTGGTTCGACATTTTCTTTTAAGAAATCTGTCAATGTTAACAATGGTATACACCAATGTCACAAATGGTACACCAATGGTGCCATTGTTAACATTGGCGAGTTTCCTACCAACTCTACCCCAAAATCGTTCAGAGTACATAGGGGTCCAATGGTACCAACGGTACAAATTGCTACCATTGGCAAAGAGGTGGTGGTACCATTGGAAATACTCTGAACGCACCCTATAGCTTTCTTTCAAGAATATATATTATATTTTTAAAAGAAACATTGGAAGAATTTCAATTTACAGAAGATTGCCGAACAACCTATACACTTGAGCTGTCTGCTCAGGTGAGCTATAAAAAAAAATAAAACCTTGCGGCCTGTTTGATTTGTAGGTTTTTCATTGTTTTGGGCCATTTAACGGTCTGAATATATTATCCAGTGATGCAGGGGTGCTGGGTTGTATTCTTGATTAAGTCGGAAAAAATCATTTTCTTTTTAATCATTTGATGCCTTTGATCCCATTGGACTTGCAGATGAACGTTTGCTAAATTCTCGATTTTTTTTTTAATAAGAGAATTGTTATAATCTTTGTTCAATTTTGTATTGGGGTACCTTTGTTTCTACCATAATTAAATTTTATCAAACAAAAATCTTTTCAGATTTTGATTACTGAATAATGATGATAAAATAAAAGGGAACTGCATTGAATACGGATACACACCCACACACTGACACAGAGTATCGAACGCACGACGAGGCGACGCATGCGCTAAAATTTTTTGACTTCCTGTTAAAAAAAGGAACTTTTTCTTTTTCGAGTTTTCCGGTTTTTCTTTCGCACCCACTAAGTAAGTACATAGGTATTGAGAACTAATATTTTCGTCTCTGTTGTAGCAATTAAATTTATTTCAACATACAAAGATGGGTTTTTGTAATAATTTTTTTAAAAAGAAAAACGTTAAAATTAAAATCATTTCCGGATTTTCTTACTGAGGTCACGAATGGAATTTTAGGAATGAATAAATAAACAATCCTTCTCTGTTAGTCATATCCCCTCAGTCTGAGCATCAGTCAGGGTCTTGAACGATACATTAATGTAAGTAATTTGAGGGAATTTAATGTTTCAGACTCATCATTTAACATGAAACATACAATCTTTATGTAAACTACCAACATTTTGATTGAGTTGTACTTTGATTTACCTTGAGTCGCAGTTACAAGTTTCTCTTCATCATTTCATTCTGGTTTAAATGTATGAACTGTGTATCAACTACATCAAAAAGTTTAAAGCAATAATGTCATAGCTTGGCTAGTTCAGTTGTTGACTTCTGATTAACAGGTCCAGTCCAAAGACTATTTCTACCTACGTAGCTATTAATAGCTACCTAGGTATTTAAATCTACCCAAAGTAGCTATTTTTACCTACTTTTTGCTTTACTTACATCTTGTGGCCAAACAGCCAAATGGCGCAACATGGGGAGTATCACATTTCTTGATAAAGTCACACTAATGATAAATACGACAAAGTTTTGGCCAAAAAATGATAACTTCCTAAATGAACAATTTCGTATTGTAATTAATGTAAACAATTTTCAAAAGCCCATATATACAATGGTAGAATAAGGAATGTTTTGTTTTGGAAATAGTACAAGAAGAGTGTAAGTTACACGGTTAGTAATATTTTAAGATGGCGGTTTGAAAAACATGGAAAAATGAAGAACTAAGAAAGAGTGCACTTTTTTGTGCACAATTAATATACACTTTTTTTCAATGGATGGCACTGGAACTCTTCAGTCTGTCAGTTTATTTTTTTGTGGTGAGCTACAGTTCTGCAGCTAGAGTAACTCATGAAACTTTTTTAAAGCAGATTTCAACATGTCAAGTAGAAAGACCAAATCCAAAACCACAAAGAAGCGAGCCCAGAGGGCCACTTCCAATGTGTTTGCTATGTTTGATCAGGCTCAGATCCAGGAGTTCAAAGAAGCATTCAACATGATCGACCAAAACAGAGATGGATTTATTGACAAAGAAGATTTAGCAGATATGCTTGCATCTCTAGGTATGATTCACTTGTCACAAGAAGTATATAAACTCAAGCAAAAAAATAGATTAAACATTTTCGCCTTTTATTCTAATTAAAGCTTTCAATTTACATGGATTCAGGATACATGTATATTATAAAATTGCTCCAGTGCTTTTGTAAAAATGTGAATTGAGATAATGTGAGCAAAAGGTGAAAAGAAGTAAGTTCTATGTAGAGATAAATAATAATGCACTATTGCACTTGAATGTGAGCAAAAAGAGAAAAGTAATAAGTCCCATGAAGTTGTAGATATTATTAAATAAGGGGGGAAAAAGAAAACTCTAATAAAAAATTATAAATTTTAGGAAAGAATCCCACAGACCAGTACTTAGAAGAAATGATGAGCTGTGCCCCAGGCCCTATCAATTTTACAATGTTCCTTACAATGTTTGGGGAGAAATTAAATGGCACGGACCCAGAGGATGTTATTAAGAACGCTTTTGCCTGTTTTGATGAAGATGCATCAGGTGAGCTTTGACGCATATTGTATGTGTTGGATCAAAAAGTAAAATAGGTCACTATGAAATAAAGATTCTACAAAAGTCTCCAATCATTAAATTTCATTCAGTGGTATAAGAGGAGTTGACGTATGCATGTAAGAGATGGGTACTTCAGAGCTAACAAATGGACGAAAATCCCAATTACTATATACACTCATACTTTTCAAGCCAGAGGTACAGTGTATAATAAATGGCTTTTAGAATTCTTCACATGATGTTGCATGAAACTCTACTCTTGATACTCCTCTCTTTAAGTTTAACATTTTACATTTCCAGAACATTGATTGAAAAGGAAAGGAGTGAGTTAACTTTAAATGCCCCTGCAGCACTTATTTTTATCCTTTCAGTGAAGTGACAAGTTGTATGTGAAAAGTTGTATTGAAATTTTTGCTAAGATCATAATTATAGTCAAACCTTGGGTAAATAGTATAAGTTTGAATCACTTCCCGATAAAACAGGAAGGTTTGTGACATATGAAAAATTTTCAACATTGTTAATGCATGTAGGTAAACATAATATGAATATAAACATGATAAAAGGTATGAATAGTGCCAAATATATAGGCAGGGTTTATGATGATTATCTCATTTGTTTTTTCTATGTATATAAACTATAAACCAGTTTTATAGTTTCTCTGTCAATTAACATGATTAACCATGACAAGAATCAACTGGTTCCTCAATACCTATTTCAATGCCTTAATGAGAGTATAATGTTATACATGTACCTATTTCAATATAAAGTCTTTGTAAGATGTATGTATATATTGTTATATTTATTTCAGTAGAACCTTTATAAGAGTATAATGTATTGTGTGTATATTGTTATACCAGTGATTCCTTTTGTTTTGAAGGTTACATTAACGAAGACAGACTTCGTGAGTTATTAATGACCATGGGAGATCGCTTCACTGAGGATGAGGTGTGTATCACATCTGTTTTATAATCTATTGAATGGTACCCAAGTTATACTGTTCAACCTGGGTTGGGGCAGTTTATGCTTTATAAACCCCAAATTGATTTTTAAAAAAGTGTAAAAGGTTCCAACCCAGGTTATAGCAATATTTCCTTCAAAAGGAAGAAAAAAAGCTACAATAATAAAAACCAAGCTGTATACAGTTAGATTTAATTACCGGTATAAAGGGCAACAATGCACCACTGTGTGTCTGCCATCAATACACTGTACATTGCAAGCAGTTGACTTAGAAATAAATGTTTAATCAAACAGAATCACTACCTCTGCATTTATACTTTAGTCAGATCCATATACACTTTCGACTTTATCTTACAGGTTGACGAAATGTTCCGGGAAGCACCTTTGAAGAACGGAATGTTTGATTATGTAGAATTTACGAGAATTCTCAAACACGGAAAGAAAGAGGAACAATAGAATCAGGAACAAACTGCGCAACATTCCATTCTCCACATATCTAGTGCAGGACCAATCGCGACGCAGTAGGGATAGCTAGTTAACTCTCATTGACTTGGGACCAAACCTTTATACACTTTTATGTTATATTTATATATTAAAAACCTATTTAAAAAACAGATGATCTTTTTCTTTGTGTCGCAGTCATTAGCCAAAAGAAATACTGTATACAGGGAAATTTTCTCCCCTGTTTTAATTTCGCCCCTTTCTCCCCACCCTCATTTGGGCGAATTTAAAACGATGCGAATTCAAAGAATGCAGTATAATTTCTTTAACAAAACTATAATGGGGGAATTTATAACGGGACAAAATTGTTTGCAAGTGTGAAAGGGCGAAAATAACACGGGGTGAAAATAACCCTGTATACAGTAATTTATCTGACATTCTTTACAATAATCATGAAGGGACTTCTTACATATACATGTACATGGTCTATTGTCTCATAAGATTTGGGTTTGTTTCTACTTTTATTTCAATGCACTCGATCGTAATTTGAAAATAATCTATTACATGTATTTGTAAATTAAGATTAACCTTATTTTCAAAAAGTTAAAATTAAGAGAATATGAACCCACCAAAAATTGTGTATGATCACAAGTACTCTTTTTGTGGTTAATTTACTAAGGTTGTGATATTGACGTCACAATAGCCGTATCAGCCCTGCAGGGCTGATATGGATTTGCGGGGCTGATATAGGTTATCAGCCCTGCAAATCCATATCAGCCCTGGAGAGCTGATACGGCTATTGTGACGTCAGCCATATCGCATATGCAAAAAACCTGTATTTATTACTAAGTGTGTAATAAAACAAAGTCCCTGAACAAAAATAAATTATTGACTTTCTGTTTTTATTGACTAGCAGTTTATAATGAATCCTAACAGGATATTAAATTTGATCCCCTGTCATGTCCCACTATTAAGGGTGTTGCTAAAACGCGGAACGGAAAACGGAAAGGAAAGCGGAACGGAACGGAAAGCGGAAAATAATATTTGAGATTAAATCATTTAAAATATATTAATTTCTCAGAAACGATATATTTTATACATATTTAATCCTTCCATGATCAATACAAGTTTACTTAGTCATTTTAAGTCTCTTACGGAAAGCTCTGACAAAGTAATGACATAGCTCCAATTTCTTTCAGAATTATTTTCTTACACTTTCTGACTACTATTTATTTAACAGTGTTGGAGGTTTCAATGATCATTTCAATAGTATAAAGGTTATGTCTGGAAAACAATTGGGGGGGATATTTATTATCTTTATAAATCATGGTAATTGGTTAAAAAAAAAATAAAATGTAAAAAAAATCTTCTAAATAAGATTACTATTAGAGCACCCCTTTCCCACAAGCCGGATAACACTTCGATTGTAAAACTGGTTTTTAAAATTTTATACAAGTTACAGTCGCTTCCTATCAATTAAAATCTTGGATAGATGGAGTTGTAAATCTTTACTGTAGTAAAATTAATATATCGTCCATACGTTAATTAAGTTACTAGTATTAAAGCGTTTTTCTTTTTTGGGGGGTGGGGGTGAATGACCCAGTAAAACGTGTTTCCTTATGTTGCAGCTATTCATAATTGAATTTCTCAATATGCATATCGTATGCCACTCATGGATTTAAAGGGGAGAAAGACTCCCCGTCCTTTTTATGGCCAATATATGTGTGTGACTGAGGGAACCTACTCCGACCCCAAACTGCCCCCTCCCCATTTCAAGATTCCTGGATTCGCCAATGTATGCGGCATAATCTGTATACCACTATGTCAAAACTAGTTCTTTTTTGTCTTTACCGATACACGTATGTATTCACACTACTAGTCTTTTTTCCTTCCGTCTTTTTCAATACAAGATTTTTTTATTTATAAATAAGCATTCTCTAAAAAATAATTTGAACGAAACGTTTGACAAATGGATACTACTGTAGATTACTAAATTTTTGTGAGATTGTCATTGATTCTTTGTAAGCGAGACATAATTTTCACGAATAGTTGTTATTCCTCTATACAATCGTAAGGAATACTTTTATACGCGAGAGTTTAATTTTCGCGAACACATTGTCTCGCGTAATTACGCGAAAATAAAAAGTGATTTACAGTAGTTAGTACATCTAAATCACAGAAAGCCTTTTAATGACCATCGCATGTACATGTTATGAGAGGAGCATAATTCACAAATATATCATATTTTACGTTAATTTTTCATTAAATATGACTTTTATATCATGAATATTGCTTTTTATTTCTGATTCATATTGACATTTGTTTTCCGTTTTCCGTTTCGTTCCGTTTTCCGTTCCGCGTTTTAGCAACACCCCACTATTAAAGCCTTTATTGTAAAACTCTCTTCTTCTGTTGATAAGTACTGGGTATAAAGTCACACATCTTGTAAGGGTGATATAAGTAAACTTGAATTAAAGTTAGTTCTGATTTACCAAATACTTTTAGTAGTAGATCACTGAATTTTCGTGACGCCTTATTTTCTCGAGAAAGTACATCATTAACTCTTTATTAGCGAGAAAACATTTTCACGAATTGTGATCATTTATTCTGTATAATTTGAAGGAGTACTAATATATGCGAGAATGAAATTTTTGCTATCATACTGTCTTGCGTAATAACGCGATAACAAAGTTCTCACGAATAAAATGTGATTTACAGCAGTCCATTTTAATAGATTGAAGTTACACTGTGAAAGAAGTTCTTTGATGTTTTTCTGTACTTTTATTTACTTTAATTTTTAAGCAAATTAATAAAAAAAATAATAAAATGGTCATAAGAACGATATAAACATGAAATAACGTGTGTTTATGAGTAGAATTAGAATGTGTGTGTAATTTGCATCGGGATCGGTGCTTGAATGTAAACACGTGTTGTTACTTTCACTTTCAATTTTGCCTTCTTGCAAGCCGTCAAGCAATCTAAAATGAATGAAAATAATGACTCAAAGAAGCCAAAGTTGGATCTAGGATCTGGCGATGATGAAGATTGCCATGATAGTGATGTCGATTTTAAGTTTAGCAACGAACTTGCACTGGAAAAAATGTAAAAGAAATCATAAATCTAATATTTTAAACTCTAGATTAACAGCTGTAAAAAATGATGAATGAACAATGGATTAAAAGGAAATGAAATATCTCTTTACATCTTAGCATGAGAAAGTTGATACATAAGAAGGACTGTTTGACATATATTTCATTATTTATAATTGTTTTTTCTAGACGACAATTACAGGCGAAGTTTTGCAAGGAGAGAAATTGGGACCAGTTTCACAAACCTAGAAATGTTCTGCTTGCTTTAGTTGGGGAAGTAGGGGAGTTGGCAGAAATATTGTAAGTGATTATGAAAAAGGTACTTTATCTATTTGTTTCCACATTTTGGCAGATTAATAGGAATGATATGATTTACCATATATATTTGCATGACTAAACTCTGCAGGCACAGATCCAGGATTTTTTTCCGGGGAAGGGTTCTTCCTCAGTCAAAAAAAATTAAATCCATCATGTGTATGATTTTTCATTTCAACAGGAGTCTGCATTTTCTAAAAAAGGGGGGGGGCAATGTCACTTTTAGTAGCTTTTAATAGTATACACATGTGATAATTTGTCAAATTCTTGCCTGCCCTTTCTAGATCTGTGCAAAGTTTGATATTTTAAAAATTAGCATCCTCTAAACCAGTGATTAAGTCAAAATGAGTTGAAATCCCTGTTTTATGCTGCTGAAATCAGAGATTCTTGTGCATGAAATTTTTGCTCTCTTTTTGCCTGAAAAATTGGCTATATAACCTTAAAATGGTTTATGTTAGGGCTTCATATCAATCATATTCAATGGTTTGGGTCATGGATATTGGCCTGGGTAGCTCAGTGTTCGGAGCAGCTGACTAGTAATTCAGGAGGCATAGCTTCCAATTCTTGTCTGGTCCATCACATTTTCCCCCCAGGCACGGAAGACCAGAGCATTCAGACAGATTACAGGTAGCCAGATATCTCGGATGGAAGAGCATCTGATACATGTATGTGATTCAGGGGACCCAGGTTCAAATCCTTGTCTGGTCTCTCACAGTTTTCTTTAGTTACACATATCTCACATGCATTTCTTGTGACGTTTCATTTTGGTACCAACAAGTCCTAGTTTGAGTGTGTTTGACTGTCTTTTGAATAATTTGAACCTTGGCTATGAGCTGCAATACAGGGATATCAGTGTTTCACAAACATGTCGTAACATGCTTTCATTTCTGGACTGTTTTTTGGGCTCTTGTACCTCTTCAAAATGTTCAAAACATTTAGGGATGTGATTTTGGCTATAAATTTATATTTCAGTCAGTGGAAAGGTGAAGTTAGTGTTGGAATTCCAGGTGAGTACAATTTATTAGATACTTACCTATTATATACAGGGAAATTTTCACCCCTTTTTATTTTTATCACCCCTTTTATCCTTGTCACAAGTGGGCTAATTTAAAACAGTGAAGTTTAAGAAAGTATAATTTCTAATACAGAACTGTGAATAAGCGAACTTAAAACTGAGCAAAACGGTACGCAAGTGTAAAAGGGTGAAATTAATTAACACAGGGTGAAGATAACACAGTATACAGTATCTAGTCCTTGTTATGCCTATGGGGACATCGGGCAAGGACTAGACTTCTTCACTTCTCTCTGTATTCCTTAATTTTTTGGATAACATATAAATAATACTTTAGATCTTAAAACTTAGAAGAAACAAATCAAGATTAAATTAACAATATAAACCATTGTATGAAATATGAAATCATATTAAACTCCATTAACAGAACTCAGTGTTAAAGAGAAGGAACATGTGGGACAGGAATTGAGCGACATTTTGATCTATCTCGTCCGATTAGCAGACAGATGTCAGATAGATCTACCGTCAGCCGTGCTACAGAAAATACACCAAAACGGACTCAAATATCCCGTACAGAAGGTCTACGGCAAAAATAACAAATACACTGATTATGTTACAGAGAGCAAGGAAGATGAAGAAAGAACTTGATAATCATGACCAACAGAAAAAGAACATCTCAAGTATTCAGATGTAGTCCAAAATTGTAAACTAGTTCTACCAGTGAAATGGGAAACATAGAAACAGACAATCATTGAAAGCCGTAGTGGACACTGCATCATTTTTAATTAATAGTTGATGTTCAAATATTTTTGTTGATTGTTAGTTGTCATGAAATTTATGAATCATTTATGTAGCTATCACATGTAAATAATTTTTTATAATTAATTATCAAAACACAGAGTAAGTAAAATTTTAACCCCTCATTCTTATCGTGTATCCTTTTTTATGTCAGTGCATTCTCAGCATTATGCACCAAATCTTCATAGGGAGTGTTTCATGAGCTCTGATTTGAATTAATATTCAGTATACAACACGGTTTGAAGTAATGGTTTGTGAGAAGACTTTTTGCAGATGTCATAATTTTTTTACTAATTCGTAATTATTTCCTCTTTGAGGTAGGTGTGACCCTTCATTTGAACAAACTTGAACCCCTTTTAACCAGAATGACTATGTGGCAAGTTTGGTTGAAATTGGCCCATTGGCTTTTAAAAGAACTTGAAAATGTTAAAATTTTTTTAGCCTTCAGCACAGGTGAGCATATAACCTGAACTCGGGGGAGTTTTGTGTTACTGATTAGTTAGCTCACCTTAGCTGAAAGCTCAAGTGAGCTTTTTTGATCACATTTTTTCCGGCGTCCGTCTGTTAACTGCCTGTGAACTATTCACAATTTAGATCTCTTCTCCAGAGCCACTGGGCCAGTTTCAAGCGAACTTGACACAAAGCATCCTTGGATAAAGGGGATTCAAGTTTATTCAGATGAAGGGCCACACCCTCTTTCAAGGGGAGATAATTAAGAAATAGTTAAATTTTGGTGGCATGTTTTAAAAGTCCTCTTTTCAAGAACGACTTGGTCTTGAAAAATGAAACTATATATACCGGTAATGGACACTGGAAGCATCCTCAGGTTGTGTAGATTCAAGTATGTTCAAACCATGACCCCTGGGGAGCTGGCAGGGTAACAATGGACAATCAAAGTTTTACATAGGAATATACAGGAAAAATCTCTAAAAATCTTCTATTCAATAACAACTAAGCCACGATTAATCATACATGTATTTATTTGGAAGCATCCTCAGGTAGTGTTGATTCAAGTTAATTCAAATCATAACCCCCCCCCCCCCCCTTTTGTCCTGAAAAATTGGCTATAACCTTTAAATGGTTTATGTTAATGCTTCATATCAATCTTATTTAATGGTTTGGGTATTGGCATGTGTATCTCAGTGTTTGGAGCAGCTGACTAGTAATTCAGGAGGCCTAGCTTGTCTTGTCCATTGCATTTTTCTCCCTCACTCATTACACTTGATGCCATGCCCTGGAAGTGACAGGTGAAAGACCAATGCCCAAAAAAAGCCTTGGTTGGTGTCTTTAGGGGCAAAGACTTTTTTTTTCTTCAAGACCAAGTCGTTCTTGAAAAGAAGGAGGGAAGTTATATGGCATTCAGACAGGTTTGATCACAAGTTGCAAGATAGCTCATTTGGAATAGGACCTGACCTGTGATTCAGATGGAAGAGAATTTGATATGTGATTCAGGGGACCCAGATTCAAATCCTTGTCTGGTCAGTCACAGTTTACTCTCTTCAGATACATATTTCACATGTATTTCTTGTTTTGTCTCATTTGGTACCAACATGTCCTTCTAGTTTGACCGTCTTTTGAAAAACTTTAACCTTGGCTATGAGCTGCCATACAGGGATATCAGTGTTTCACATACAGTCTTGCAAGGGCCCAGGTGAAAATGTGAATCCCAGCTCTATAGGAATAACACTGTCTATCTGTCTGTCTGTCCTTCAACAATTTTGTTGTGATAACTTGAATAGTTTTCAAAGTATTCTTATAATTTTGTATTGTACTTCACTGTTCAAGGAAGACATCTATAGATTTTGAGATCATATCACTTTGCCTATCTGTCTTTGACTAATTGTATATCCATTTCCTGTGAATTTTATTGTGATAATGTGATATCACACACATGCAGTTTTCAATGTGGCGTTTTAGTGGTGTACTTTACTGTTAGAGGAAGACATATGGGTCATATCACTTTGTCTGTGTGTCTGAATACATGTACATATATATAAATGAACCATTGTGACAGAATAACTTTGTGTTCATTATAAAAATTTCAAATTTTATGCTGTAAGATTTGACCGTAAGAGAAAGACATATCTGTTAAATTTTGTGGTCAACTTGCATCTTTCTAAAGACATGTTCATGGTACATGTAATAGTTCTCTACTTCAACGATTTTCATTGACCGTCAAGTATTGCTCATAACAAAAAATAACAATGACAAAATGTCACCATTTGGAGACATTATTACAGATCCATATAAGATGTAATCTGCTTTCATTTTTACACTGCTTTTTGGCTTTTGTGCCTATTCAAAATATTCAATACTTTTAAGGGAAGTAATATATTGGTGATAAATTTATATTTCAGTCAGTGGAAAGGTGAAGTTACTGTTGGAATTCCAGGTGAGTCCAATTTATTGGATACCTGCATACCTACTGTATACAGGGAAAGTTTTGCCCATGTTTATTTTTTTGCCCCTTTCACCCTAAAACAAAGAATGCAGTAATAATTTCTAAAACAGAACTGAATAGCCAAATTTAAAAGGGGGCAAAATTGTTAGCAAGTGTAAAAGGATGAAAATAACCCTGTATACAGTATCAGATCTAGTTCTAGTTATGCCCAGGGGCACATAGGGCAAGGACTAGCTGCAGATCTGTAGCGTTGTGGTTTTATATACTTGTCTTTGACCATAACGCTACAGATCCCGTAGTGCAAAAAGGTGCAATTTACGGCCCAATATTTTTTGCACAATTTTGGGGAGAATTTCTCCACTTTCTAGCTTTGGTCAATCAACTACCTTTCACTCTCTAATTATTCTAAGCACATTATTTAACTAATCTGTATATTTTATCCATCTCCCAACCCTTTGTAGTCGTCTTTACAAGTGATAAATTCGCTTGATTAAAATTATTTGTTAGATTGCTGAAAATTTACTTCAAGTGAGTATATTGCATGTAGAGACAACTATAAATGGTTGGAAGGTAGATAGAATATACATTTTGGCTCAAAATATGTCTAGAATTGGGGAGTGAAAGGTAGATGGTTGACCAATGCTAGTAAGTGGAGAAATTCTCCCCAAAAGTGTGCAAAAAATATTGTGTCGTAAATTGCACCTTTTTTGCATTACGGGATCGATAGCGTTACGGTCGAAGACAAATATATAAAACCATAACGCTACTGATCTGCAGCCAGGGCTCGAGCTGTGATTCGCCATTGTCGCCAATTGCGAATTTTTTCCAAAAGTGGCGAAAAGAAATTCATAAGTGGCGAAAAGAATTTTTTTAGTTTTTCATGTACAAAATTTGTGTAGTCCTGGTTAGCTCCTCTGTTTATTCAATGTATACAGATAAGTCCCAATGTTTATTTAATGCAGCAGAGGTGTGAAAACTGAAACCTACATGTAGGAAATCATGTCTCGCTTGAACGAACACAGCTCACTAGATAACTAGCCTGGAGCAATAAAGGGTTACAAAATTGCTTGAAATAATATAATTTGGATTAAACAAAGGGGGATAAAGTGTTATTAGGAGATGAAGTTAGTAAATAAAAGATTTTTATCAACAAAATTTGGATCTATGTAGATCGTTTTTTTAAACCGAAAGTAGGGAAACATGACGAAAATTGTAAAGAATGGCTTCAAATTTTGCCTATTAATGAAAATTGAAAATGTGTACATTATACCATAAACTGACAAAGAGTGAAAAAGAAATTGGTTTGGAAACAGAATTATCTTGGTAAATTACAGTGAATTATTTACATTTACATGAGCTTGCACATTAAACCCTGGAGTTACCAAGTTATAAAATAAAGTCAACTTTTAAACCTAATTTTCATTACTTTTAATTACTTTCTTTCTTATTTTTTAAATTCATGAAATGATGAAAATTTCCATTTTCAAAAAATGTCATATATTTTTACTAGGTCTGTATCCCCCCCTTTCCAGGCAAAAAATATAAGCAAGGACATTTTCTGTCAAGAGTTGGCTGATATCAATTCAATATTAAATTAATAATATAATTCCAACATTAGTTTTTTTTCCTTTTCTTAAATGGATACTACCATAAGCTTTGAACATTACAATTTTAAGATAATCATAAATGTCTCTGATAAACATAATTAAAAAAAATGAATAACATAAAGTGCAGTGCATTGTCGAGAAATAAGATGTAAGTATATGCCTTTTTTTGTCGCGAAAAGTGGCGAAAAATATTTTCAGTCCAGTGGGAGCCCTGTCTGCAGCTAGGCAAGGACTAGGCTTCTCCACTTCTTTTTGTCGTGCATTCCTCAATTATTTGGATAACATAGAAAAACTTAAGATCCTAAAACTTGGAAGAAACAAATCAAGATTTAATTCACAACATAAACTGTTGTATGATAAGTGAAATCATTTCACTCCATTAACAGAACTCAGTACTAAAGAGAAAGAGCATGTTGGAGAGGAATTGAGCGACATTTTGATCAACCTTGTCAGATTAGCAGACAGATGTCAGATAGATCTACCGTCAGCCGTGCTACAGAAATTACATCAAAACGGACTCAAATATCCCATACAGAAGGCCTACGGCAAATGTAAAAAATACACCGATTATGTTACAGAGGGGAAGGGGGATGATGAAAGAACTTAATAATCATGACCAACAGGAAAAGAATATCTCAAGTAATTGGATGTAGTTCAAAATTGTAAACTAGTTCTACAAGTAAATGGGCCGCAAAGAAATGGACAATCAGTGAAAGCCGTAGTGGACACTACATCATTTTCATTTTATACTTTTTTATGAATCATTTACAATACGCTACGTAAAATAATCATTATTATAAAAAATGTATCAGCAAAATACAGAGTAAGTAAAATTTTAACTACTCACTCTTCTAATGTCACATCTCATCTTTGTCAGTGCATTCTCAGCATTATATGCACCAAATCTTCTTAGAAGTGTTTCATGAGCTCAAATTTGAGTTAATATTCAGTATACAACTATACATCACAGCTTTAAGAAATGGTTTGTGAGAAAATTTAAAGATATCAGTAATTTTTCACTAAATTAATTTGTAATTATCTCCCCTTTGAAGTCATTTGAACACAATTTAATCCCCCTTAAGCAAGGATACTTTGACGTAAGTTTGGTGGAAATTGGCCCAGTGGTTCTTAAAAGAATGTGTCAAAAATGTGAACAGTTTACAAAGACAGACAGACAGACAGACAGAGGGATACTGGAAAAAAAAGTTATCAGATTAGCTCATTTGAGCCTTCAGCTCAGTTGTGCTAAAACTTCTTAACTCAAGGTGAGGATCAATATTTCATGTGACTGGTTGTAAATTGCTTGCATTATCATTGAATTCTTAAATTTTCATTTTAAAAATATATCTATATTTACAGTCTATAAATTTATTAATTCCACAATGTTCAGTTCAAACATCTGAGTCGTGGAAGTTCTTACAGACTAAAATACATGTATGGGTAAAATTAAAGCAAGATTGGACACAGGAGTGAAAAATATGCACGAGACATGCTCTGGTCAAGAATTTTACACAAAGGTGCTTACATATTGACCTGACCTTTGATGTTGAAAATGGGATGAACTAAAGAAATTTAAAAATATTGTATCAACTTTTTGTTGGCACAATTGTATTGTCCAAAATTACTTGAAAAGTGCCTTTAAAATAATGCTGCTGGGCTGTTTGACCTTATTTGAAATAACAATCCACACAAAATCATATATTTAAAACTATGACAACAATTTATTTAATGTAGATATAAATATATATAAATTTCATAGTACTTGTTAAAATGTAAATAATTACCCCTTTAAAATTTTCTTACAAATACAGTTTATACTAATGAAAGACTAGTGGGTTTAGGGTAAGACAGAGGAATTTCCAGCTAAGTTGAGACTCCCTATACAATCTGGGTCATTAATGCAGTTAACTTTTCCTATACAGTCCGAGTCGTTAATATGTTTGTTTTGCTGATCACAGTTTTGAGCACACTTATTGCTTGGCCATGGGAATGTGTTTGAGTCTGTAGGGTGACTAGGGTCATGAGGTGGGTCGGGGCAGGTCCGAGGGACACTCAGAAATCGCACAATGCTGCTGTGAGAGTTTGAGTACACTGAGTCTGCTAGATGAGATTTTGAGTACAATGGGTCCGTGACAACGGAGAGCCCACTGGCCAGTAAACTCGTCTCGTAACTGGTTGTGAGATTAGAGATTTTAGGTCGAGACATCAACTCCTCCATAGATATGCTTTTATTTGACATATTGTGACGTTGGGCAAGTGCTGATAACTTGCCAGATAATTTCTCAAGAGAGGACGTTTGCACAAGCATGGCTGTGGGTAAACTCCTCCTCCTTAGAAATTGAGATATGGGAACACTTTCTCTACGAATAGTCACACAGGTTATCTCCCTTTTGACATAAGCAGGAGGCATGCTGTGCCTTCGCTGCTCAGGATCCCAGCCATTTTCTAAGATTTCATGGACGGGAGACAGACTCCTACAACTCCCGCGCCGACTGTCCAGGGAGTTACTGTCTTCGTCCGTGATGTGGATGTAGTTGAGAGGAAGTCTCCCTTCCTCCACAGTGTCTGTTTTTTCTTCGTTTAACACCTCCTCGTCCGACTCCGCAGGTTTACTGACCTCCTCCTCTTCTTTGATCACTTCCCGCCAATTTTTCAGATTCTGAGCGACATTGTCTAGCATCACATCACTAAGTTTAGAGGGAAGAAACTGTCTCCAGGCATAAAACAAAGGGTTCACTACGTACTCCATAAATCCTGGAACAAAGAGAGAAAAAGGTCAAAATCCTTCAACAAGGAGACATTTTTTTTTCTTAGATAATTATTGAACCGTTTTTTATTTAAATACGAAATAGAAGCATACCATTTTTTTGCCATAGATTTATTTACACTTTCTCTTACGAAAACCCTTTATTATTTATATTTTACATGATAATTCAATATTAGGCAAGATCAAGTTGTTTACATCATCTAATTTGTACAATAAAACTTGTTTAGTAAGAACAAAGATACTGCGAATTCATGGATATTGCTAAGTTATCTTGGATTCCAAGCTTTATAGATTTGGTGCATTCCTTACACAGATACAGCAAATTCTGGATATACATGTAGCAAATAAATTTCATAGGTCCCAGTGACTTTGTTATAACTGAGTTTTACTGTTACAGTATTGTCAATCTAATAATAATAAAAGATTAGATCGGTGAATAATCATCTTACCAGCTTGTATCCTGGCTGTTGTCATGGTTACTCGGTTACACATAGGAGTTACAGGAAGTTCTAGTTCTCTTTCATAGTCACCTGTTAGATCAGAACAAACACACTTAAAATCCACGTCAGATACAAACAACATTGCTTAAACTACTATGTGAGATCAGAAAAGAACAAACACATTAAATAAAGTTTCATATATAGAATTTCTGTTCTTCTGAACAAAATTTATGGAATACAGATTGTTTGTTTCTGTGTTTATCATGGTAAGTTGATTACATCTCCTTCAATAATTTTTTACTCATATTAAGACGCCATCACTTGCTGGTAGAGAGCTGTAAATTTTAGACCAAGTCATTGACCAGTGAGGGATCTTTATTGTACTTTTGTACCTCTGCTCAGTTTAAAATCAGGCTCTATATTATAGATAATCACCCTGTCTAAAGAATTCATCACACACACGACCACTCCACTGTTTACTTAGGCTCCACTCTCGGCATGGATTACTTATATCAGCACACTTTAATGCTATCTGGAACAAATCAATGTTACTTATATCAGCACACTTTAATGCTATCTGGAACAGACAAAGGATTACTTATATCAGCACACTTTAAGGCTATCTGGAACAAATCAATGTTACTTATATCAGCACACTTTAATGCTATCTGGAACAAATCAATGTTACTTATATCTGCACACTTTAATGCTATCTGGAACAGACAAATGGATTATTTATATCAGCACAATTTAATCCTATCTGGAACAGACAAAGGATTACTTATAACAGCACACTTTAATGATATCTGGAACAAATCAATGTTACTTATAACAGCACACTTTAATGCTATCTGGAACAGACAAAGGATTACTTATATCAGCACACTTTAATGCTATCTGGAACAGACAAAGGATTACTTATATCAGCACACTTTAATGCTATCTGGAACAAATCAATATTACTTATAACAGCACACTTTAATGCTATCTGGAACAGACAAAGGATTACTTATATCAGCAGACTTTAATGCTATCTGGAACAGACAAAGGATTACTTATAACAGCACACTTTAATGCTATCTGGAACAGACAAAGGATTACTTATATCAGCACACTTCAATGCTATCTGGAACAGACAAAGGATTACTTATATCAGCAGACTTTAATGCTATCTGGAATAGACAAAGGATTACTTATATCAGCACACTTTAATGCTATCTGGAACAGACAAAGGATTACTTATATCAGCACACTTTAATGCTATCTGGAACAGACAAAGGATTACTTATATCAGCACACTTTAATGCTATCTGGAACAGACAAAGGATTACTTATAACAGCACACTTTAATGCTATCTGGAATAGATCATATCAGCACACTTTAATGCTATCTGGAACAGACAAAGGATTACTTATATCAGCACACTTCAATGCTATCTGGAACAGACAAAGGATTACTTATATCAGCAGACTTTAATGCTATCTGGAATAGACAAAGGATTACTTATATCAGCAGACTTTAATGCTATCTGGAACAGACAAAGGATTACTTATATCAGCACACTTTAATGCTATCTGGAAGAGACAAAGGATTACTTATATCAGCACACTTTAATGCTATCTGGAAGAGACAAAGGATTACTTATATCAGCACACTTTAATGCTATCTGGAACAGACAAAGGATTACTTATATCAGCAGACTTTAATGCTATCTGGAACAGACAAAGGATTACTTATATCAGCAGACTTTAATGCTATCTGGAACAGACAAAGGATTACTTATATCAGCAGACTTTAATGCTATCTGGAAGAGACAAAGGATTACTTATATCAGCACACTTTAATGCTATCTGGAATAGATTATATCAGCACATTTTAATGCTATCTGGAATAGACAAAGGATTACTTATATCAGCACACTTTAATGCTATCTGGAACAGACAAAGGATTACTTATAACAACACACTCTAATGCTATCTGGAACAGACAAAGAATTACTTATAACAGCACACTTTAATGCTACTGTAGATCACTATATTTTTTTCGTGACACTTTATTTTCCAGAAAAAGCGATTTGGTATTTATTAGCAAGACAAAATTTTTGCAATCTATGCTTTTTGTTGTATATAATCCTTATCAATACAAGCATACGTGAGGATAAAATTTTTAGGAGCAAACAGACAAGCATAATTACCCTGTATGTGAAAATAAAGTTCTAGTGAATAAAAAGTAATTTACAGTATCTGAAACAGATTATATCAGCACATATTAATGCTATTTGGAACAGATTGTATCAGCATGAAACACTGAATGTCATCTATTTATCTTTGTAATATGATACTTACTTGTAATAAAAAGATTCGATCCGGCAAATCATTTTTATAATCTAAGTTATCTTCATCCAGGTATTTCTGAAATTCAGAAGAATTTTTGTGTACAATGTACAAGTCTATCTGAAAATGGATTTCTACCACTTTCTGATTTGAAAAGTTCTTTGAATTATTTTTCATGTTAAATATATTCAAAATGTCATTTATGATAAATCAGTATACAAGAGGCCCACGGGCATTATAGGTCACCTGAGTATCATGTAACAACTTTCCAGCAATTGAATTTGGTTCGTGTTTTAAACCAGAGGCCATGAAATTCTGAAAATTTGGAAAGAGGCACCATTGCTTATCATAATTATAAACTAAGCATGCTTACTCTATTTACTCTATTTACTTAATACCCAGAGGTAGATCAGAATAACAAAGAGAAAATGCACTTCCACTTTATAACCAGTTGTGCACCCAAAAAGGAACCACTAACCCTGGGGCCATATATTTCAAAATCTTGGAAATTTTATCATAAATCCTAACACCAGAACCCCTGACCCTGGGGCCATAAAATTCACAATTTTTGAAAGAGGCACTCTTGCTTATCATAACTATGTACTTAGTTAGTTTATTTAATACCCAGGAGCAAAGAAGAAGATTTTCAAAGATTTAATGCATTTTCACTATATAATCAATAGAGCCCCACCCCAACACCAGAACCCCTGACCCTGGGGCCATGAAATTCACAATTTTGGAAGATGCACTCTTGCTCATCATAACTTTGTACTTAATTAGTTTATTTAATACCCAGGAGCAGAGAAGAAGATTTTCAAAGATTTAATGCGTTTTCACTATATAATCAATAAAGCCCCACCCTAGCACTAGAAACCCTGACCCCGGGGTCATGAATTTCACAATTTTGGTAGAGGACTCAATGTTCATTACATTCACACCAACATTTGCCTGCTTAATGTCCAGGAGTAAAGAAGATTTTTAAAGATTTCATTAATTTTAGTGGTTTTGGCCCCACCCCTCAGGCCCCAGGGGGGCAGGGATCATAAAATTCACAATTTTTGCTCCCCATCACCCATAGATGCTGTATACCAAATTTGGTTGAAATTGGTTCAGTGGTTTCAGAGAAGAAGTTGAAAATGTTCAAATGTTAACACACGACGGACGAAACCGGATAGCAATAGGTCACCTGAGTGACTCAGGTGACCTAAAAATGTAGACGCACTCAAGAAAGAGCATACTAACTCTCCATGTTGTCAAATAATATTTACACTGAAGTCACTAAGAAATTCATATATTCTCTAGCAATAACTTACCTTAAACCGGCTAAGAAATTCCTGTTGTCGAGTAATATCTGTGGCTAATATCAAAGATCGAAGTTGCCAAATTATCTGGTTCCTAAAACATGTAAATATTTAAATGGTTTCTTCATCTGGCCAATTTGCTTGCTTGTTTGAATTTTAAAACAGATGCTAACAAATAAATAATGCTAGGCACTGTAGAAATACTTTTTCTGAGTAGGATTAAATAAGGCAACAAATGCAGTCACATTTACCATGGGAATTTCTCCCAGTTCATTTTTAAGTGCATCTAAGTCACACAATCACAATCAAGAAAATCCTCATAATTTTCTACCCACAGATTGAACAGAAATTGTATTTCTCCATGGAATTTTATGATCCCAAGGAATATAAAAAGTTTCTTTACAGTATTAAAAGTAAAGCTTCTTGTTACTTGTGTTACAAAGTACTCTTATAGATAAACAGTACCATGAGTCCTGGTCAAGATGGCTGAACACACCGGACTCGTAAAACACCCCCACAGCACAGCGCCAATGATGGTTCTCCAGGACGGAGGTATTCTATAATTATCAACATCAATTTACACTTGTGAACGTTACATAATTTAACATTAAACACGCACAACAGCAGCTCTGTATGATTTATTTCAATGGTAATATTAAGCAGAACTGATGTTCTGAATTATTTTAGCATATCTTCAAATAATTAAATTCTCTTGTTATTTTACCAATATTCCTTTCAAGATTTCATAAATTACAAAAGTTCCAATTAGATGTTACCTGATACAGATCTGCTAGGTGATTGGCTGTAGCAATCAGAAATGCTTGGTTGACCCCTGGGTGGTCAAGGTCATGAGTCATGGCTGCCAGCAGAGAGGTCATTATTTCAAAACTGGGAATCCAGCCTCTCAACTATAAAACAAATGGAAAATTTTGTTTACCGGAAAGAGAAATAAAAGGAACCTATTCATACAGTTAAAGCTTCATATCACTTCATAAGATATACCATTTTTTGTTAAAGAATAATATAGTAATTGATCATTTGCATATTTTTTTCATAAGGATTATAGCTTTGTTTATCATTACAAACTTTGAACTGAATCTCTGACACTTAAGAAAATAAATGCATATAATAAAAACTTTTGCAGTTAACAACTTGATTACATCAGCAATAATATGTAGGAATAAGTTGCTGACTACACATAAAGTAGAGAATACTCTGATACTGTCCCTGTATGAATGGTAACCCAGTGACACGTCACAGGTCTGATATAATTCTGATATAACACAATATAACCCTGTAGATGATCCTTCCTGGGTTACGGGGGTCATACGACCTCAAGTGCTGTAAGGCACATGTACTTTGCTATCTGGCCATGAACTTATTATCTTGTGAAATAACTGCTGTCTTTAACACTGGGACAATGTAAAACTGATCTCCTTAAGGTATTAACTGTTAAATAGCCCTCCTTAGTACCCTCACTATTCAACCCTCAACATGGCTTTATTTTCCTTTATTCGTTTTGGTGTTTGAGCATGATAAGGAAATAACTAGTAATGAAATCATTGCTTTTAGCAATAATGTAAATATGTTCTCATTTACGGACACCTTATTTTTTTCTGTTATAATAGGAAGTAGCATGTAATGAAAAATCATGCTTCAAGCAGGTAACCAGAAGTCTCTGTCGAGTCTGTAGCTCTACTGGTTTGAACTTATAACAAAAGATGAGAAAAGAAGCCATTGCCATCAGACCAAAACTGTAGAAGCGTTTTAAAGGAATTTCACAGAAAATTCTATTTTTAGTAACCATGGCAACACCGTTCATCAAAATCAAAATCTGATGCACTGTTCTATGTATCTTAGTGTAGTCTACTTGTGTGCCAAGTAATATTGAAATCAGACCAAAACTGTAGAAAGAGCAAAAGAGCAGCATTTTAAAGGAATTACGCAGAAAATTCTATTTTTAGTAACCATGGCAACACCGTTCATCAAAATCAAAATCTGATGTTATATTGGAATCAAACGAAAACTGTAGAAAGAGCAGTGTTTTAAAGGAATTTGACAGAAAATTCTATTTTTAGTATCCATGGCAACACCGTTCATCAAAATCCGATGCAGCGTTCAATGTATCTTAGTGTAGTCTACTTGTGTGTCAGGTAATATTGAAATCAGACCAAAACTGTAGAAGGAGTAGCGTTTTAAAGGAATTACACAGAAAATTCTATTTTTAGTAACCATGGCAACACCGTTCATCAAAATCAAAATCCAATGCACTGTTCAATGTACATGTATCTTAAGGTAGTCTACTTGTGTGCCAAGTTATATTGAAATCAGACCAAAACTGTAGAAGGAGTAGCGTTTTAAAGGAATTACACAGAAAATTCTATTTTTAGCAACCATGGCAACACCGTTCATCAAAATCAAAATCCAATGCACTGTTCAATGTATCTTAAGGTAGTCTACTTGTGTGCCAAGTTATATTGAAATCAGACCAAAACTGTAGAAGGAGTAGCGTTTTAAAGGAATTTGACAGAAAATTCTACTTTTAGTAACCATGGCAATACCGTTCATCAAAATCAAAATCCGATGCACTATATTATGTATCTTAGTGTAGTCTACTTGTGTGCCAAGTTATATTGGAATCAGACCAAAACTGTAGAAGGAGTAGCGTTTTAAAGGAATTTGACAGAAAATTCTATTTTTAATAACCATGGCAACACCGTTCATCAAAATCAAAATCCGATGCACTGTTCAATGTATCTTAAGGTAGTCTACTTGTGTGCGAAGTTATATTGAAATCAGATCAAAACTGTAGGAGGAATTGCGTTTTAAAGGAATTTCACAGAAAATTCTATTTTTAGTAACCATGGCAACACCTTTCATCAAAATAAAATCCAATGCACTATTTTATGTATCTTAGTGTAGTCTACTTGTGAGCCAAGTTATATTAAAATCAGACCAAGACAGACAGACAGACGGACGGACAGCTAGACGGACGGACGACAGACAGCTTACTATCGCATAAGCTCTTCTGGTCTCTGACCAGTAGAGCTAAAAACAAATATTCTCAATTTAGGACACCTACAAAAACAGATATTGTTTACACTACTGACAACAGACTTGTATCAGAAAAATTCTTGTAGCAATAAGACATTTTTGTATTTAGGGTGTGTATGAAATTCATACCATTTTTTAAAGAAAAATTACTTACAACAATATAATGCAAATAATCATTACTGTGCACAGAAATTAAAAAGTCCAGCCCATTGTTAAATCAAACACTTAATCTCCTGACAAAGGTAAGGACACCACTTTCTTGGTCTCTACTCTGAGTGGCGTCCTGCTGTAAACTGACCTGCACTTCCTGTAAATAGCAGTGCATCGCCTGGGTAACGTCCGCCGCGTGCACCGCATTGTGGTAGGGATTGCTTCCATGGTAACCATTCTCAATCAGAGCTGGAGAGAAAACAAGAGATTTCTGAGGATGAATGAGAAATAGGCAGAATCCCCGAGAACACAGTTCATAATACAAATAGTCTCTAGTTTAGTCCTATAAACAGTACTGTATACAGGGAAATTTTCGCCCTTGTTTTATTTTTGCCCCTTTCACCCTTGTCACAAGTGGGCAGATATAAAAAGGGTCGAATTCAAAGAACACAGGATAAATTTTTAAACAGAACTGTGACTGGGCAAACTTAAACCTCAGCAAAATTGTTAGCAAGTGTAAAAGGGCGAAAATAACATGGGGGCGAAAATAACCCTGTATATATGAAAATGTACCAGTTGTTACTTACTGAATGTTTGCATGAGTTTGATGAAGTCCAATTTGAATGTGGAGATAAGGTTATACTTCTTAAATAAATGGATGGCGACATGAGTTAGAGACCTCCCTGTAATCAGAAAAATACACCGTATTTAAGGTTCATCTACCCTCTCAAAAGAGAGATAACTCTCTCATTTTGTATAATTGACTATTATTTGTTTTTAAAACTGGTTATGTAATAATCTAAAAATATATTTTAGTTAAATTTTGCTTAAGTATGTTGAAATTGTATGCATTTTATTATGAATTAAGATTTCTTTTGAAAAAATAAGCATGAAGGCAAAGACTTTTATATGAATGATCAGAAGGATGTTGAACCTTAATTATCACAGGAAGTTAATACATGTACTGCTGATTGAACACAATCTTAAAGCTTAACTTACCCCCTGTTAATACATCTAAATTGAAAATATCAAAATTCCATACATTAAGTTGGCTCATCAATTCCTAAAAAAGACAAAACACTAAATCACATCATCAAAGCAACTTACACATAAATTGTATAAAACATTAAACAAATAAAATGCATGCCTATGTAAAGGGTGAAAAAATAAAAAACATTTTTTAATTCATTTTAAATCAACCTTTTCCATATATAATTTTTTATAAACTTGCTGTGATTATCACACTGAAGATAACTAACCTGAGCCTGCTGGGAATACTGTTGTGATTATCACTCTGGTAACTTACCTGAGCCTGCTGGGAATACTGTTGTGATTATCACTATGGTAACTTACCTGAGCCTGCTGGGAATACTGTTGTGATTATCACTATGGTAACTTACCTGAGCCTGCTGGGAATACTGTTGTGATTATCACTATGGTAACTTACCTGAGCCTGCTGGGAATACTGTTGTGATTATCACTATGGTAACTTACCTGAGCCTGCTGGGAATACTGTTGTGATTATCACTATGGTAACTTACCTGAGCCTGCTGGGAATACTGTTGTGATTATCACTATGGTAACTTACCTGAGCCTGCTGGGAATACTGTTGTGATTATCACTATGGTAACTTACCTGAGCCTGCTGGGAATACTTTTGTGATTATCACTCTGGTAACTTACCTGAGCCTGCTGGGAATACTGTTGTGATTATCACCATGATAACTTACCTGAGCCTGCTGGGAATACTGTTGTGATTATCACTATGGTAACTTACCTGAGCCTGCTGGGAATACTGTTGGTCCAATAGAGACTGAAGTTGACGAGACACATTTTCCGTTACGCTACGTTTCCGTCGGTGTTTGTTAAAACTTTGAAAACGGGATGATAATCGTGAATTTTTGTCAGTAGACAGCAATCCTGGAAATAAAAAAAAGATAAATAGATATTTGTCCTTTATATTTAAAAACTGTGATGTATAATAAATGCTCATGACGTTATGGGAAGCAGGCCATGTCTAAAACATACAATTTTCATATTTTGGCCAGACTTAAACACCTCACATTTCTTTGAATCACTTTCAAGATTGAAACATTCCTTAAATCATAAACATATACATCGTGCATTACAACTAATCCTCATAACAGAGCTAACACATATTGTAAGGTCAAAAATAGAGATTCATTAAAGTAATTAAAAATCTAATTAAAACAAATAAACAAAAAATTCCCCCACTTCAACTAAAACTAAGTGATAGTAATGTTATACACAATAGAGTTGTGTGTATTATCAAACAAGTTTTAAGGTCATCCCAGAGAGTGTTACTGTGTTCAGTATGATTTACATTAGTATGACTGACATAGCTGTTTATATATATAAAGGAGAAACTGAGATAGATTCTACGTAAATAAAGTCAATCCTCGATATCTCAAACTCCATGGGACTGAGAAGAAACCTTGAGATATCCAAGGTTTCAGATATTGAGGGTAAAATACTTAAAAAGGGCTTGGGACTTCCAAATCACTTCAACATATCCATGATATTTGAGATTTCAGATACTGAAAACTTGTTTTACATTAAACTTGTTTTACATCATCTGAGATGCATGCTTAATTAATTAGGTAAATAATGACCTACTTTCTAAGAGTTTGAGGTCAATTGAAAGATCTTTATCTGAACTATAGCCATCAAGAACTCTTAATTAACACAAGTGAGATCTAAATATGTTCTTGCTTTACAATAAACTCATTAATTTCTCTCTAATTTGAAATGCAAATGACCAGTGCTTGATAATTATGCCCATGGGACAAACTGAATTCCTCTCAAAACATTAACATTTGTTACAGATTGAAGAGATTTGCCTTCTCCCTTTCTGATGTCACCCTCAAACGGACATCACCTAAAATTAAATCAGTATTTCTGAAATTGATTGTAAGGCATGGCAAAAACAAAGAAATAGAAAAACACTGAATATTCTCATGAATATTCATAATTCCAGAAAATGAATATCCATGACACTTCCAAGAAATATCACTGACACTAATAAAAATATCTGGTACTATCAATCACTGAAATATGGGTTATCATGATTATATGTCAGATATATAAAAATTCTGCATGCATTAAAAATCTCTGACAAAACACTAGAGGGACATTATCACTAGATAACTAGGAATCAATGGACTTACCCAGCATTCTGACATAAATAGCATTGTTATCGTCCTGCCCAAAGGATATTCCGCCTCGTCTCTGAAACCATAAAAAAATAAAATATTATCTAATCATAACGTAGTAAGAGAACAAGCACGATCAAATCCGCAAATGTACCAGTACAAGAGTTAGAGACAAACAAATGAATATATGAAACAGTGTCCAATGTACCACTTCGTCATTTTATAAACACATTATAAGCATGATGCATGTGAACAATTTACACGTGAAAAATTTATCTTTTCCGGAGATGACATTAGCACCCAATCTACAACAACAGCCTATAAGGAATAATCATATAAATGGTTGTAACGATTTACCATTTTCATCTATCATTTACATTGTAAATTATTCTATTCAACATATTATTAATAACAAATATTAGATCTTTAGTGAAAAAAAAAATTATTTATTACATAATAATACAGGTATACCTGCTGTTCAAATGGGTTCACTCAGTTTTTAATTTTGAGATGACCTTGACCTTGTGTATTTACTAAGTCATCAGGACTTGATACATTGGGAAGTTCAGAGAGCCACTTGTTTATTGAGATCTAAGGTAAACATTTACCTACTTGGTGAAATATTCAAGGGCAACAGTTACAAGGTGACGATGTAACCTTGGCAGAGATTGGCTGATTATTGACATGGTTGGCTAGAAATGATCAGGATCCATTAAAACCAGACTTGATGGTTACACCTTAATTTGCTTTGCACTGGGTAATTGGTAGGTCTAGCAGTAGTTTTGATATTGGAGTTTGGTTGTTTACCAGGGTTATATTAATGTTCTGACAAATTGTTACCTACCAACCACTTAGGCTTCGCATCTGCCTATTCTTAGTTTTACATCGTTAATTCTTGCGCCTCGGACAACTTTCCATTTACTAACACACTATACTTTTAGACTATTGTACTTAAGTTGACAATACCATTCCTTCATTAATATATAGAATCAAGAGCATGGCACACTCAAATTAAGAAAATTTTCACTCTTTCAGTTCTCAAATGTCACCTCAAAAGTTCTTTTAGAACAGAAAGTGCATTCCATTTGTAAGGAACCTTGTGTCCGCTAACTTATTGTAAACTTGAGGACACTGAAACCTGATCCATAGGAAGTGTAAAATCAGTGGTATCAATCAATTCACATTACCACTTCAACTCCCACACAGTGTGCATTTAATACAGGAAATCAGGGACTGATCCTTAATGTTACACAGAAAAAACGCTTCACACCACTACTACATTGTAAATCACCAAGGGCAGAGCTACTCACATCTTTATGATATTAATTTGATGATCTGCTTACTTCTGTCAAATCACTTCTCAATCTGTTCCACAAGTCATTTGAAAGAATATGTTTTAAAGGCAGCTTGCTAACAAAAATCCATTTGAAGTGAGTCAAACTGGAAGTAATTTCATGGCTTTGAATTTTTTTTTTGAGGAAAAAATAAATTAAATCACACTTGTTTTACGTGGTACAGGGCATTCATCCCCCGAATCACAAGCCCAATGCAGTGGTTTCTTCTCTGGTAACAGTTGGACGTTTACCCAAAATGTTACAATATCTAGGTCCACAAAGACGTCATATCGCTGGCTCAGGGGGCACCTGCTATGTATCGTATGATATAATGGCCTTTCTGAAGTCTGCCGCTATTTATCTCAAACCATTGACAGGGATCTACTGCTAGGCCCAAAGTTAAAAAGCCCATCAAGGCAGGTCCCTTACCTGGATTTAAATGTCCTCATATACTTCTTTAAAAATTGATAAACAGGTGAAACAAAATTGACAACTTAATGCTATACTAACTAAATGGAGTCATTTTTGAGAAAAAAAATTTTAAAACTGGTTAATGGAGAGCTTAATGTAACTGTAGCCTGTAGTATTTCTGTAGTTTATTCTACAGTTTATTCTACAGTACAGGGCTTCTGTCTGCATCAGAGTTTTTGACAGTTCCTTCATCAGTGAGATCAATCATATATCACTTTATGACTAATGACACTTAATGCAGGGGAACTCAGGCATTATAATATATATTCAATCAGCTGATATTTAAAAAGACTTCATTACAAATGGAAACACATATGTTTGATTACGTTAACTCCATAAATCATCTTTCAATGAGGCCTACATACATATGCTGGGAACTGAACTCTCTCCTTCAGACACAGAATTAACCAAACTCCCTTATCAGAATCTGCATTAATTTGTCCTGCCTCACTGGGAAATATTTGCATTACATCAATCAAATCTTCACATCATCTTAAGATTCACACTAAGCTAAATCAATACAAGATAATAGTTTTTGAGCAATAAAATTGCATGCTTTCTCAGATACAGATAATAAAATCTGACCTTTACACACTTCCTAAGTAAATGTTCTTCTGTCAGCCTGAGGTCAGATTTTAATATAGTTCAGTATATACAGTGTACAGACATCTCTGATATCTGCCAGAGATTTCACATACTGCCTCAAATTCCAATAAAGCTGAAACTCTCACTGAGTATCTGAACCTTGAGTTATATCCCTCCTGATGAGATCAGTTTCTTGAGGACTGACCCGACTCCTACTACATGTATATGGATTGTCCTAATCCTGACCCAAACCAAACTGAATGTCTTGACCGAGTTCCCTGGCTGCTTCTCTTTTAGTCATGAATCAAATTTATCTCTGCACATACACACTAAGAAGCCACGGTGAACACAACAACATTCATCCCTCACTGCAGGATCTCTAACTAAAACAACAGGCCCGAAGGATCTCAAGCAAACGTTGACCTCAGCCCAACTCACCACAGCTCACCACACATCATTACAACCTCCTTCACTCATATTCTGCCCTGTGTGCTGGGTTATTGATGACCCGTGATTGATTTATGCCTGTCCTCTCTATGGAGTTCATTAACTCAATATGGAATTTATTTTGAAAACTTAATCCTATCAAAAAGCTTTTACCTCTAATTCTGTATCTAAAAATTGCTAGCTATAATACCATTGAAAATCCACCAAGACTTCCAGTGCAGGCATTGAATTAGACTGATTTTGATCGGCCCTGACTTACCTCTGTGTCCTCTGAATGTGAGTGAACCAGCTTAATCCTCCCCTGTATAACGGTCCACCGCTGTCTCCCACACACACATGTAGTAAAAGGCAGCATGGTCCCCCCTCAGCGGGCCTCCTAACCCTCCCCTCCCCCCAACAACATAGTTCCCTTCTCTGACAAGGTTAGATAAGGTTCCACAATATTATCACCACTGGGTCAACACTAAGTGACTGGGGGAGCCTTATCTCCTGAGGGCACCCGCTGGACTCATTGTGGTCAGTTTGTGTGTCCTTGGCAGATCAGTGGAGGATTTCATTAAGGTTCTCCCTCTGTGCGACACATTGTACACTGGCAGAGTCAAGATTAGAACACTCTCTTTCTCTAGCCAGTCTGATAATGGAGAAAACACAACACACACACTCTCGTAGTCTGACCTGACTGGGAGTGGGGATTTATCAAAATATTCACTACTGCTTCTGTTACACAGGCACGTTTATTTCTTACACACTCTCTTCTACTGGTCCTTGATATCAGGAGAGGAAAAAAAAATCTAGATTACAACTCAATCCCCAGCTGTATAAGTTTTAGAATTCACGGGCAGGTGCTCCCAGTGGTGGAGGCCTTAGCCGTAGACTCCTGTAATGGCTATACAGTAATGACCATCAGGTGTTTCAACATAAATGGAAGTGATTAACACTGTACTATCTCTGATGTTTACTTCTGTAGTTCCATGTCACGGGAGGACCAACACTTGTATGACCCCCTAGAAACAACACCTTGTCAGATATAAACCCATCACAACAATTATCAAACATAACAAAAAAATTCTTCTTACCAATTAATGTACTGGCATTTGATTTTGGAGATTATTTTCCTGAATTTTTATTATATCTTATTCCTTTTTTAAATAAACATGAATGAAATAATAGTAATTAATTATTATACTTCATATATAAATTGAGACAAATATAATGCCATGATTCAATTCATAAGTACAAAGAGACTTATACTTCTGCCTATTTCCTCCGTTTTCATCATTCATACTTCCTGTATAATGCTGTTCTCATGCGTTAACATGCCTTTAAATACACATCATAGACTCTGACACACTGACCTAAAAAATAATGCTCTTTCCTGTGTCTGGTGTGAAATGTTTGTTTTTCAGATAAATATAACGGTTCAGCTAACTGCTTACTGACCATTATTACTAATTTTTGAACCATAGGAAACAGGCCGACCTGTCACCATATCTACCAAAACATGGTCCTACTAATGCACCTTATTACTTGACATTAATCCCAAAGTGTGGTCTAAACAGGTCAAGGTTTGACTCCACTACAAACCCTTCACATGAAAGGAAATCATGTAAGGGATGCCACAGAAAACGGACATAAAATTTACCTGACTACTGATGATGTTACTGTCTCGCTGACATCACACTATCATCAAAATCTCTGTCTACGGCATCTGTACTCACTTCTCATCTCTAGAAACAAACCTACCACACAGTCTTACACCAGCTAGACACTATCATCAAAATCTTAGTCTACTGCGATAGTACTCACTTCATATCTCCAGAAACTAAACCTACCACACAGTCTTACACCAGCTAGACACTATCATCAAAATCTCAGTATACTGCAATTGTACTCACTTCTCATCTCTAGAAACCAAACCTACCACACAGTCTTACACCAGCTAGACACTATCATCAAAATCTCAGTATACTGCAATTGTACTCACTTCTCATCTCTAGAAACCAAACCTACCACACAGTCTTACACCAGCTAGACACTATCATCAAAATCTCAGTATACAATTGACACACTTCAACATGATCAGTGATAAACCTACCACACAGTCTTTATATAGCTAGACACTATCATCAAAATCTCAGTTTATACTGTCAATTGTATCACTTCACATAACTTTATACAACAAAAACCTACCACACAGTCTTACACCAGCTAGACACTATCATCAAAATTTTGTTATACATGCAATTGTACTCACTTTTCATTTCTAAAAAAAACCTACCACACAGTAAATTAATTGCTAGACCATAATCAAAATCTAAATTGCAATTGTACTCACTTCTCATTTTTTTAACCAAACCTACCACACAGTCTTACACCAGCTAGACACTATCATCAAAATCTTATTTTTTTCAATTTTCAGATTTTTTATTGACCTCTAGAAACCAATTTTACCACACATACCCGAATAAAAGTCATACACACGTTCAATTATCTGACACACTTCACATCATCAACATGATCAGTGATAAACCAACATGGCTTTATATAAATCAGTACTTTCATTATTATGATAAGTTTTTATCGTGTCATTTATGTTCACAATAACTTTATACAACAAAAGAGCTGATGTACTTATTTGTATTAGATCATCCCCCTATAACAGTACTGCTTTTGTTTTACATGTTCCTTTTATTATGAATTTTTGTTTTTAAAAAAAAATTCTTCAGCACATTAAATTAATTGTTATTAATCTTTTTTTTCTTACATTTATGAAATTTATTTCTAAAATATCATTCTTCTTCAAACTGGAAACAGAGAAACTCTTCAACACATTCTTTTCACCTTATCATAGAAAAAATAGTTTACCACTGCAGAAAACAGTTTGCTGCAAAAGAAAATGGCTTACTTACTAATAAAAAAGTCATTTATTACATAAGACACTAGTTACTACTGAAGAACATGGCTTACCACTGAAGAAAACTGTTTACCACTGAAGAAAATAGTTTTACCACCGAGAAGAGAAATCCACTACGACATGACTAACATACTGACAGTACTTGATTCTAGCACCCAAAATGTCAACTTTTTTACACCATTGTTTGACACAGGTGTAAAAATTTAATTAGAGGTAAAAACTTAAAGCCAGCTTAAATGCTGATTAGACTCACCCATTGTACATATACACCATTGCATTTCGATCATTTTAAAAGTAAATGACCAAGAGCTCAGTAAAAAATACTTCTTTGAAAGGTTTAGTTTATAAAACCGTACTTCATCTCAATGTGATTAATTTTTTTGTAAAGAATGATATTCTATTGTTAAGATTACCCTATAGTAATCAGCAAGATTTCAGAAACACCTTGACATAGATCTGGCATTTTCGGTGACTATACCTATCTATTACTGTAGAAGCAATGCCAGAAGTTAGTTATAAACTTTCTGTTGACATGTATACAACTATACAGTCTTATCTACATGATCTACCGTACGACCCAAAAACCAAGAGACATACTTCTAACAAGTTCAATGAAAATTGTACCTGATTTACAACTTTCAGTCCACACAACAATTTTTCTAGATCTACAAGTATGTCAAATAAGACCTACTTTTTTGACAGGAAACACTGAGTGATGGTACTAACCATCCTTTTATTATCTATTGGTCAAATGGAGGTCAGATTCACCTGATCGTTTGGTCAATTTGACTGGACATTAACAGAGGTCAACAAGAGCCATGACACCTGCAGGATCATAAGACTGTCATAACGATATAACCCGCCCTGCATACAATTGTACAAATGTTTCTATTGCAGTAATATTACTTCTTTTACTTGCTTTAATAGTACATAATGCTAACTTGATGTACACTGTTTGAATGATAAGCGTATAATTCCAGTTCCATGAAATGGCTGTCTGGGACAGTCTCTTACAGGGAACAACTTGGATTCATCTTTAATGATCTAAAGCTAAGAAACACTGCAGAGAAACTTTTTTTTTAGGTTTTCAGGACAATAGGCTACGACATTTCAATAAATCAACAAATGATCTACCAGGCATAAAAAAAAATCGCTGATAGAGATCAGGTAATCATAGTGATGTCATAAGTATGTCAATAAACGAAGATCTGTCACAGGGTGATGCCGCCTGACTTTGATGTTTCTCGGTACACCGACTATCTCTGTATTGTCTATTGTTTAAATGTTTACCATTTCTAATGGCTTCCTGGTGAAAATTATTGCATTATTAATAACCGACATTACTTTGACACAAATGTTTATCTACTGTGTCTTTTGTCCAATTTTAAATTCTGATTAGTTTATAGCAACTCCGCAGTACTTTTTTTTTCAATCATTAGTAAGCAAGTTATATAGGAAGACACCTATTAACTGATAAAAGTTAATTTGATTGAATTCACTTTGCAACATATATTTTCAAATTGATTTACATAAAAGTATAGAGACAGATACAGTTTATTTGCATTGAGAATGGGAACATTTCTGGATCTATTACCCTTATTATCTTAATGACACCCATTAAAGCAATTCTAACAAAAACTGCATTTATAAATCATGTTGGACCTTCCTATTTAAATGTTAGAGATTTAAATTCTTGTCATATCTCAAAAATGATTTGCAAATTTTAAATCATAACAAAGCTCTTAAATGGTGATTTTTACAATGCATCTGCTAAGTGCTGTAATATTATATTCCTATCTTACATAATTATGTAATTTTGCAAATTTTAAAGCTTTCAACTTCTACTTCTCAGAAAAACTGAAAAGAGGTTCAGTCCTTGGTGAATATAACTGTAACAATAAGGAAAGAACGTCAACTTTGTCTATCAAAGACAGAAAAACAATCCTCTATTATTATCATTCTCTCAGAAAAGCTCCTCAGAAAGAATGACCTGCATAACCATAACCCACCACCACCAATCCTTTTTAAATACAGGGCAGGAATGTGCTCATTTAAAAATCCTCCTCTGCACAAAATCATAAGAGATTCAGAAGAATGTAAATGTTCCCCTTCATTTAATGACTTATGAGAATTTCCATAAATGGACTTCTACCTAAATAGATTTACGATAAAATGGATTTAAGGTAACTTTCAGCTTCTTCACAGTTTTAGTCCACACCAACTCATGGTATGAATGCATGTTACTTGTAATTAATATCTATTTCCTTTTCAGTTTTAGTTCACATCAGTGAAAAAAAGAAGTTACCCAGCTAACACACATAATAAATTCATACTCACAGTGAAGTAAGTTTTATTCCTTACAGTTTTAAAACATGGTATGAACTCTAGTCTCTTCTGATACAAAGAATCATGCTTATAATAAATCTAAAGTGTTCCTCTCTTGTGCTTTGCTTTAAGTGTGTTTATTTATAACACTATATCATATTGATGATAAACAATTGACCTTCAGTGCTCCTTCTACCAAAAAAAGCCATGGCAAAAAGGGTCTTTTATGAAGAAATTGCTTCTTATCTAATACTCAAAGAAAAAATGCAATATCAAGGATTTTTCTTTACAAGTTTAAGCTGACTTAAAATATTGCATAAAAATTCAAATTTATATCTATTTTAAAAATTTCTCAATTTGCTTTTAGAAGTCCAATCTGCTGATTTCAAAGACATTTACTCATCTGTTTCATGGTTACTTTTGACTTAAACACGAGTACCGTTATGCAGCAAGAATTACTAAGGAGGGAGTACATTTATTTATACAAATTTTTTCTCAGAAAGTGAATGGGATTGGGAAGCAGACAAAGCCTATTTTAGCCCTCTCCCTAAGGGGAGTACGTTCTCGGGGTCGAGATAATCATTGAATGAACACACATAGGTATGCAACTTTATCAACTTCTCAAAATTGCAAAAAGAAAAAAAGAAAAATTAACTCTGTTGTATATCATACATTAGAATTGACCATCAATACATAATCAATCTGTCAAATAGAGAAATAAAAATTCCTGGCAAACAGCATGAGACAAATTGTAGATAACTTTTACAGCAAAAAATCTTTAATGTAATTTTAACCCTCTTGCTTATTGGCAGGTAGTAAGGAAATTCCTTGTCCATTGAGCACTTAATTAATGATAGGATTGAAGTAAAACATTTTAGCAATCAAGATTTAGTATGCTAATGTCAGATGTCTTCGGTATAAAATATTTAACGAAGAATGAGATAAGGTGTACCTGCAGAAGTTTGCTGTTGAATTTGTGGAATAAACACTTAATTTATGTAAATACTTCCTTCATTCAAATAAAATTATAAAAAGTACAATGAACTTTAATATTTAATTAAACATATTACAAAACATGTTTTTTTTTTGTTTTTTTTTTTACGACATAATAAAAAAAACCTGCAGACTAGTAAAGTAGACAAGAACTAGTCCGTCTGGAATAATGACTAGAAAAGTTTATGTTGAACCCTACATTTTTTTTTAAAGTTTTGATCGACAAACATTCATCTGGTCCTGTATAAAAGGATCATACTGTCCGTCGGAATAACCAGTGTGAAAGGTTTTTTTTCACGAACATTTACGTTTTTTTTAAATATAGAAACCATAATTACAGGTTGCATGGATCTATACAATGTGGCTTGATTATTTTGTGAATTTCAACTACTTACAAGACGGGTGGGATTAGCTACACTCCACTGCAAATGACACCTGTGAATGTGTATCATACACACTTCTTTCGTGAAGTTACAGTACCCCGATTTGTATGTTAATTAGTTCAACTGTTTATTTAAGCTTTACACATATTAAAAATTAATTTTTATGGCATTTTACATAAAACCATTTGTGGTTTGTTTTTAATTCATTGCAATAAAGGCTTGTACTTTGTTCAGATAGAAACTAACCTTCTGCAAATTAAGACTAAGTCATTATATAATTTTTTTTGAGACATAAACTATTCAACTTGGACTCTATCTTCTTAAGAAAATTATAATCCTGGGACTCAAAGTAACAATATCCTAATGAGCACTCTGATAAACAGGTTATTGACATAGATATCACACTGAGATCAGAAATGAACAAGTCTTGATGACAGTGTCTCTTCCATTTCCGCTCATTCAAGTCAATCTTACCTCAAATCGCGGCCTTGTTAGACTGGAGTAACTTTCACTTGAACTAAAAGAAATGCCCCCTCTTCTTCCTAATGCTTTCTGCGGAACCTGTAGATCTAAAGAACGTGGTTTAATGCAGTTTAATTCTCGACTACATACTTCCATAGCAATATTTTTTGCAATCAATGGGGGGCAGGACATGTCGTTCATCAACTGTTTCGAATGAAACATGAACTTGTTTGTAGTTCGTTTCGCAGAATTTAATTTATCAGATATACAAAAAAATAATAACGTGACATTTATTATCCAAAATAAACGTCTTTTAATGGTCGGTATGAAAACATTATTTTAATATTTTTTTAATCCGGAAATTACTTTCATGATGTTTTGTATTTTATTTTTACATTTAAAGTCACATGACACAAACAACTTTCACATGATCAAATAATGTAAAATGATTTCTGTAAAGGTAATTCTTTATTTTTTATGTTTTGTTAATGATTAAAGGATTGTTGCCATGCGAAATGTTTTAAAAGAAATATTTTTAAAACGTCCAGGGCAGACAGCACTGCAGATTTATTTTAGTTTCTAAAAGTTACTGGGATTTAGAGAAAAATTTATAATTATTTCAAAAAATGATACAATCTCACTGAATGTATTTATTGTTATATTGACATTAATTTTAAGTTTCTATGAAGGAGGGATTTTTGTTGTATGATGTCTGTATTTTTTATCACATTGTGTTTACCTGTTTGGTGACTGTATTCTTTTAAGAGAAAGGCCAAGCTTTGGGGCAAAAGCCTGTCCACTTCTCTAAAGAGCTAGAATACTTTGGCAGCATCCTAATTATAATAAATTGTTTCTTTTTTTGTTATATTTTGTAGAACTTTGTTATTTTATTCATCAACTTAATCCTGGTGAATTCTCGAGGTAAGTGAAATTTAATTATGCTTTGAAATGAAATTCAGTATCCTAATTAGCATTAACCATAGTAGGTTAATCGTGACCCTTGCTACATTCATTATGAAGCATTTGTCAATAGACTTTTTCACGGAAACTGCATTACTGCTCTTTTGCAGGGAAAAATGATATAGTTTGGTAAATATGACGTAAAAGTAATTGTTTAATATACATCATTTAATTATCTGTCAACAAAAAATTCGCCAAAAGTTATTATTTTGCCCTTCTATTCAATTTTCAAATCAACATCTTCAAATTATGATACAGTTTATGTTTACATTTTTTCCAGATTTTAGAAATGAATGCATTTTGGATTTTTTCAATTTATAGCAGCAAAACGACATGGTGGTTGCTAACAGTACTTTAGCATCTTAGGAATTAATTTGAATTAAAACTGTTTAGGGAGCTTAATGTCCTGTTTTACAGAGATAAAATACAAGTCAAGAAATACTACAGACCTTGTGAATCATTTGAAACAAAAACATTTCCACGAACATTTCTCATTTAGATTTTGAGTCCCTGTCACATTTAAAACCAAAGGCTTCAGCAGGAAAACAAGAGGAGGCGGCCAGACAATTATTCCAGCGAGTTCTGGGATCTCGAGCTAATGAGTTTAAGGTCAAAATCCAGACAGATCTAGGGCCAAAAGAGAAGGATACATTTGTCGTAAGTCACCAGCATGTGTTTATGAGAATCTTAGTAGTTAACTTGGAGGGTTACATGTTTCAGATGAGTTCCAGAATGTGACCTGTTTATACTTTGATGTCAGAATTACTCACAAAAGTTTTTGTTTTATTGTTCTGTGTAGATCAATACACAGGAGAAGTATGTTGAGATTGTGGGAACGACAGGCGTGGCGTCTGCGATGGGGCTGTACTACTACCTCACTAACTACTGTAACTGTCAGATAACCTGGGGAGGGAGACAGCTGGCTATCCCCTCACCCCTCCCTAAAGTCAACGGAGGCAGTGTGAACATCACAACTAATGATAAGTATGTTTATTACTAAACAAGAGGACTCTAAAATAAAATTATGCTTTATTTCTGATTTTAGGGGAAAACAAACAGAAAATACAAAGTAAAAAAGGAAGTAGATAAGGGACATTTAATATTATTTTAAGATACACATACAATGATTCACATTCACATGAAAGATTTAGTAAGTGTAGTTACAATTGATCTCCTTGATATTGTCTTGATAAGTGCGGACAGATTAAACTTTGTAGAGGAAATCTGTTCCTAACTCACTGTACTTCTTTCCTTGACCAATTTTTCTTAACCTTTTGACTTTGTCCTTAGAGTTTGACTACTTTTGAAAAAAATCTTAAATTTTCGTTGTTACTTTTGATGCTAGGGCTTTCGTATATATTTCGTCATGTGTATCTTATAAGACCTTTGATTTGTTTCCAATGTTTTTGTACTCATGACCTTGTACATGTAGTTTGACTTACATTTGAAAAATGCTAACTTTGACCTTGAGCTTGCATACATGGGGCATAAGTGTTTCACAACTACACTGTTTTTTAGCTCACCTCAACGAAGTTGGGGGAGCTTATGTAATACCCTCGGCGTCTGTGTTGGCGTCGGCTTCCCGGGTTAAGGTTAAGGTTTTTGGAGCAGTTTTCTTTTTAAGTACTTCTATGTCCTATATTGATTAGACATGCATGGAATATGCTTCTAATGTGTTTCATTTTACCAGTCAAAGTTTCAGATGCTGCAATTTCAGCAAAGGAATGACCAGGTTAATGTTTTTGGAGCTGGGGCCCGTTTTACAAAAGAACTTACAACTTAAGACCAAATTTAGTTCTTCGTATAAATTTTTAAATAACAATATACTGAAAATGATTTTAATCTTTCTAAAAGGAATTTAGTAATCTGTTTTCACAATAGCAATTTTAGACAGAATCATTATAATTTTTGCAAAATGTTACAGTCATCCGAAGTTTTTTGGTTTTAGTCGTAAGTTCTTTCGTAAAACAGGCCCCAGGTTAACATTTTTGATGCAGTTTTTGCTGTAGGTCTCATTTCCAAGAAACTATAAGCCCTATGTTGACCAAACTTGCATGGATGATACATCTAAGGATGTACACTACCAGACTTGCTTCAGATGCTGAATCTGACCTACATTTTCCGGTTTAGTGAACAGGTTAATGTTTTGGGTGCAGGTCTCATTTCTAAGTAATTATAAGCCCTATGTTGACCAAATTTGCATGGATGATACATCTAAGGATGTACACTACCAGACTTGCTTCAGATGCTGAATCTGACCTACATTTTCCGGTTGAGTGAACAGGTTAATGTTTTTGGTGCAGGTCTCATTTCCAAGTAACTATAAGACCTATGTTGACCAAACTTGCATGGATGATACATCTAAGGATGCACATTACCAGGCATGCTTCGGATGCTGAATCTGAGCTACATTTTCTGGTTGAGTGAACAGGTTAATGTTTTTGGTGCAGGGTTCATTTCCAAGATACAATGAACCCTATAATGACCAAACTTGCATGGATGGTACATCTTAGGATGCATACTACCAGACTTGCTTCAGATGCTGAATCTGACCTTCATTTTCTGTATGAGTAAACAGGTTAAAGTTTTTGATGCAGGATTCATTTTCAAGTAACTATGAGCTCTTTAATGACCAAACTTGCATGGATTATACATCTAAGGTTGCATTCTACCAGGCTGGCATCAGATGCTGAATCTGACCTACATTTTTTTCTAAGTAACTATTAGCCCTATGTTGTGCAAACTCACCTGGATGATACATCTTAGGATGCATACTAATGGACTTGCTCCGGATGCTGAATTTGACATACATTTTCCAGATAATGGACCAGGTAAAAGTTATGGGTATAGGTCTATTACCAAGAAACTATAACGCTTTAATAAACCAAACTTGCCCATGATGATGCATCAAGGGATGAAAACTCTTAAACTTGCTTCAGATGCTGGATTTTGATCACATTTTCGTGATGAAGAACTAGTTTGAAGTTTTTATATTGGTCTATTCCAAAGTATCAGATCAAAATTGCATAAATTTTGCATTTTGGAGGTACACTTTTTGTTGGGTAATTGTGTGACTTTGCCCTACTTAAAGTCAACATTCTTTGAGGTGAGCTCTGTAATCTCTGATTACCTATGTTTTTTCTTTGTCAGGTTCCGGTTTTTCCAGAATGTGTGTACAGTTAGTTATTCCTCAGTCTGGTTTCAGTGGAAGGAATGGGAATCCTACATTGACTGGATGGCCATGAGAGGAATCAATATGGCTCTGGCATTCACTGGACAGGAAGCCATATTCCAGAGGGTGAGTTTCTGGAAAGCTTTGTAGATTAAATTTTCATATATATATATTTTACTTATGTTAATTGTACTTAATTCATCTTGTAGGTGACTTGAATATTTACCATGCCTATTTGTGGAATAGAATAATCTTGAATTTACATTTGAAATTAAACTGACAAGTCTATCCTGAAAATAATTACAAAATTTTTTGTACATAGATGTAGGTTTACACAGTGATGAAGTTCTTATTGTTTTTGACACAAAGGTTTACATGGGGCTTGGTTTTACCATGGAGGATATGCAGAATCATTTTGGTGGACCGGCCTTCTTAGCTTGGTAAGACTTGTCATAGTATTTGCCCGTATCTTTGAAAAGATTATTTTTTCTTAAAAGAATATATGCTATGGTATAGTTTAAGGTAATATGAGACAATAATAAGTTACATGTGTGAAGAAAGTCTACATATATTATCAGTTGAACAGAGTACATGATAAACACAGCTTTATTGTATCCTCATTACATTTGTATCAATCTTGGTCACATCTTCAGGTCGCGGATGGGTAACATGCACGGTTGGGGCGGTCCTATCACACAGAACTGGATCGACGATCAGCTGATCCTACAACACAAGATTCTGGACCGGATGAGATCCCTGGGAATGATCCCCGTACTCCCGGGATTTGCTGGCCATGTCCCTGAGGCTACAATTCTGTAAGTCAATCTGTAGAGGAAAGAAATGAATGCTGATTGTTTTAATGAAACATATGAAGATAACGAACAGTATTCAAGATCAAAAGTCCATAAAACAATACAAAACAGGGGCAGAGCAAACACAGACCTCCAAAACATCGAAGGTGGGATCAGGTGCCATGGAGGAGTGAGCATCCCCTGCTGACCAGTCACACCCGCCATGTGCTCCTTGGCATGATCGGGAAATAAAAGAAAATCTGTTGTCAATTCAGTGTGTAAATAATGGACTAACAATTAGTATGATAAACATCAGTCAGCATTTGACTCAATGATGAATTGCATTTGCTGACAAGGTCATTGTATCGACCATTGAACTTACTAAATGATGACCTTAAGTGAGACTGTTGATATTCATGTGTCATCAACTTGTTTGTCAATAATTTACCTCGTTTTAGAAATTGTTCATACATAGAGCATGCTCTTGTGAATGGAAGTTAACTTTGAAACCCATTCTTATCAGAAAGTGATGGAAGCTTGTGAGGGTCACTTTAAAAAGTGTAATTAGTAATTACTAAGAATAAGTCAATGTAAATTTTCTTTGTATATAACTATACAGAAATTTTGACCAGCAAAGTTCTTATTCTGCAGAATTTCATAAAAATGCTTGATTTTGTCAAATGTAGAATGTACAAAAAATTAAGAGTTTACATTAATACACATTGTTTATGTTGAGCGAGATAATATCTTGCTGCCAGATACATATAGATTTGTACAGTAAGGAGATGTATTTCCAGGAGGTACCCCAAGGCTAATGTGTCCAGACTGACTGACTGGGCTGGTTTTAACCAATCCTATTGCTGGTAAGTCCAGAGTTCCCCTAATACCTTCACTTCCTTGGCTTTTTTTCCAGGCACTACCCTACAGCCAACGTGTCTCGCCTCCGAGACTGGGGACACTTCAACAAGACATACTGCTGGTAAGGCCACATATCCCACAATTCTCCTCAATTCCTCTTGCTTTTATTCCAGACATTTCCCCACGGCCAATGTATCTCGAATGCGAGACTGGATGTATTTTAACAAGTCGTACTGCTGGTAAAGTAATGTGTACACATAGAATGGTGGCCTATGGGTGTAATATATACACAGATGTCTTGTTATATAGGGTTGTGCAAAAGAATCAAGTTGACTGTTATTTAGGTGTATAGCTTTGGAGACATTGTAATGCAGAAATTGTAATTGTTTGTCTGTTTATCTTTTTTTCTAGGTGTCTGTTAAACTTACTTAGTTTGTATTCCCTTAAGGTCTGATTTAATCTTAAATCCTTTTATCAAAAAATGTTATGCTGTGTATGTTCATATCCCATACTTTTTATATTTTATATTGGACTGAAAATCCTTCTGCAGGGTCTCTTCCTGACTGAATTTATCACACAGCGGGAATGTTTATGTCACTAACATTTGATATTGCTTGCTTTTAACATGTCCCAGTGCTTTATGAAATTGATGATTTTATACCATGGTGATTAGCTACTCTAGAGTAGCTGCATGTAGTTAATGTGCTTACAGCCTTATAATTTGTAAAATCAGTTTTGATTGCTGTAAATCCCAGTACACCGTTGACGGAACATAGATAATAAATAGATTACTAATATTATATAGATTTAGACTGATTTGTTTGTCTAGTTCGGTATTTCTTCAGTACATTTGATGAAGAGATGCACAGCCACAAATTTCATATAAAGATTTTTTCATTATAACTGTAAATCTTGTTAGATAGAGAACATCTAGTGAAGAGACGCTCTGAATTTTATTTAATATTTATTTGGTTTATAGTAACTACCTATTGGACTTCAATGATCCCCTGTTTATGAAGATTGCAGTTCGTCTTATAAAAGAGGTATTTCAAATTTTTTACTTCTGTCAAATTAACCAAGATAAAACTAAACCTATTATATATGTGTAAATTAAAGATCTTTTTTGAAAAAAAAACTGCAGTAGAAATGATTGATTGTGTGTTTTATATCGACAGATGGAGTATGAGTTTGGTGTAGATCACGTGTACAGTGTAGATACTTTTAATGAGATGGAACCACGGTCTAAGTGAGTACAATTTATTCTGTATATTAAACACAGAGTCAAATTATCATCCATTAAATGGATACTGGTTAAAGATGGATTACAATACATGTATCCCTAGATATACTAGTAGTTTCAGTTAACTTTTTCATGATTTATTGTCCATAAACTGTCACAACTTCCATACAGAACTGCATTGTACAATATTAACTAATATCTATATCACATGTACAGTGTAATTGTTTCTTTTTCTTGTCAGTTCCACAGAATATTTAGCTCTGTCAGGTCGTACGATATACAAGACTCTGAAAGAAGGAGATCCTAAAGCCATCTGGTGAGTAGCAAAACATTTAAATCATGATTCAAATACATTTATTACAGTTAATGTATAAAAGTTACCATGACTCTAACTACTTATATAGGTTGATGCAGGGATGGCTATTTATAGATGAAGGATTTTGGAAACCACCACAGATGAAAGCTCTTTTGACATCTGTTCCACAGGTAACCTTCAGAAAGTCTGGGTTCACTATCTAAGGAATTTTAATCTACCTGAGTGATGTGTAAATTATACTTCTCAAACAGCGTTTATGAATCATCCAGCTCTCTCTCTCTCTCTGAATCTTCCAAAAAAAGATAAGGGCTGGGGTGCATGGGGGAGGGGTTGGAATTAAGATATCAATAAGTAAGTTACTACAGATGTTTCTTTATGTTATGTTTTTGTGTTTTTCCAGGGGGAGATGATCATCCTAGATCTGTACTCTGAGATCATCCCTATCTTCACCCGGACGGAGTCGTACTACGGTCAGCCATTTATCTGGTGTATGTTACATGACTTCGGAGGGACAATGGAGCTCTATGGAGCCCTGAAACTGATTAATGAGGTAAAATACAGGAGTGCTGAAACAAACTATTGATGGTTTTGCAAATAAAAATGAATATTTTGATTTAATGTCAATTGTTTCAGGGCCCCTTCAATGGCAGGGCCTACCCTAACAGCTCTATGATTGGTTTGGGAATGACCCCTGAGGGAATCTTCCAGAATGAGGTCATTTATGAATTCTTCACAGAAAATGTGTGGAGGAAAGAACCCCGAGATATATCGTCATGGTAGGTATTTATTTACTGACGCATTAATCTTGAATATTAGTAGTTTTTAAAAACCAGATCTATTTTCTTAGAAAATAAAATGTTTTCTCATTTTAAATAATTAAGCAGTAGCCATATTTCTACTAATTCTCTTTTCCTTTAGTCAGAATATACTGTTACAGGATCACATTAGAATTCTTTTTTTTTTTGCAGGATTAGCAAGTATGTCCTGAATAGATACGGGAAGACAAACAAGTTTATAGATCTGGCCTGGCAATATCTGAAGGTAAGAAAGCAAGTTACTAAATAATTCTAAGTATTTGGGATCAGCTTAGAACATAAAAATGCTTGTCACACTGTTCATGTTCTTATAACTTCAACTGGTATTTTGGATCAGCCTTTTACTGTAAACATACCTGTATATAACTGCTTATTTGTGTTAATGTTATATCAAGTGAAACTGTCGAAAAATCTTATAATCTTGAATTTTGTAATGATGCCTTTAGAACATAAAAATGCTTGTCACATGATGATTCTAATGCACTGCTTGTAAACATACCTGTATATAACTGCTTATTTGTGTTCATGTTATATCAAGTGAAACTGTATCTTAATCTTGAATGTGATGATGATGAAAAATAATGCATGCAATATACTGCATGCATACTAATGTTGAAAACTGTAAGACAAAAAATGGTCCATCTTTCTGGGTATCAACATCATTTTAACATTGTTCGTGATGTCCTCACTATGCAAAAAAAATTCTTTTGTCTTGCACATGTCTTTTACTTACTCTATAATTATTCACTGCTCACAGTGTAGCAATTTTAAATAAAATATATGTTGAAATAAGATGCTTCTCTGCTTGAAAAAATTTAGAAAGATTAAAAATTTTGTGAAAGAGATTCCAGAATTGTAAAGAAATTTTAGAAAGATTAATACCAGTAGCTTAAAGATACAATGTAATTAAGAAAATTAAACAGCTTTGTTTTAAAGTAAATAAATTAATATTTTCAGATAAATTTATAATTTTTAGTGATGTGATCATGTTTGACTTGATTTGAACTTTGACCTCTCTCTATTAGAACAGTGTGTACAACAATTCAGACAATCTTAAGGACCATGATTCCCAAACTATCCCCGTTACCCGCCCCCGTCTCTCTCCCATGCTGAAACCTGACGTAAGTACCTAGTCAGGGTCTCTAATGTGTTTGTTCTGTGTTTGTATAGCTTGGGGTTTACAACAACACTGATTCTCTACATGACAACAACATAGACATTATAGTCACAACATTACCCAGAATGACTCCATTGATTCAGCAGGATGTAAGTACATGTGTACCCATAGGAGTAGAATCCTCATCCCACTTCACATTTTCCTTTATCACTTTTTCCACATATTGTACATGCATATGATAAACATTATAAATATATTTGATAAGGGTGTAGACAGGTTTACACTTCATATTTATTAAAATTTTAGTAGAATCTCATGACTTTAATGATTGAGAGCATTACAGATCAAATGTTATAAAATTGTGTATTGAAACTTTGCTCACTTAATATTATCAAAACTGCGAATTTCAGGTGTGTTTGTTTTTCATGCATCCTTGCACTTTCACAAAACTAAAGAGCTGTATGCATTTTATGCAAATTTTTGCTCCCATAAGTCATATATTGAAAAGAAATAACATGTGCTGAATTGATTATATTGTATGAATAAATAATATATGTGTGATTAAGATAGAGTTGTTTCCCTTTAGGTGTGGTTTAACCCTGAGGATTTGTATGTTGCCTGGGATATAATGACCTTGAACTTAGACGACTTCAGCAACAGCTCTCTGTTCATGTAAGTAAAGATAACTAATAAAGATATCAGGAGTTCAATTTGCATGTAAAATGATAAGTCTGTTTTTTTATACATGAACATCTTTGTTTGTTGTTAGTGTGAAAAGAAGGTTTTTATGCAGCTTTTCATGTTTACAGTTGATTTACTAATGCCACATGTTTTTGTAGGTATGACATAGTGGATGTGACCCGTAACAGTTTACAGATCTTGTCCATTAAATACTACACTGATTTAGTTTATGCCTTTGGTCGGGGAGATATTAATGCTGTAGAGTAAGTCATATGTTTTTAAAACAGTTCACCATAAATTTCAAGCATGCACAAAATTTTTACAAGTTATTTTTCTCAAAACTTCATATATTCTGTAATTATTTCTCATTTTCACTGGGAAAGAAATACACTCATTTCTTGTTTATTTTCAGATCTCTTGGGAATAAATTACTAGGGTTGCTGAGTGACATGGACACAGTGCTGGGGTCGGATTCTCACTTTCTGTTGGGACGCTGGTTGAAGGCAGCAACAGACAATGCTATGGACATGCAGGATAGCTGGTTCCTACAGTTTAATGCTAGGAACCAGATTACACTGTGGGGCCCTAGAGGGGAGGTTTGTCTCTCAAAAAAATATCAAACTCATGCTCAGATTAATCTGCTTGGGTTCAATTGAAAAGAAATAAAGAATATAACTTCTGTATGATAAATGCAAATGGAAGATAGCAAACAGTCTTGTTACAGATTACATGTACATGCTTTGAAGCTTTGACGTGTGGCAATTCTCTTACGTACTTTTTAAGGTGAAAATTAACAATTTAAACAATGGACCTATTTTATGTTTTGTAGATTCGAGATTATGCTTGTAAACAGTGGTCTGGACTTATAAAGGAGTAAGTATATATGATTCCTTTGTGTCTGCTGAGCTCAAAGTTAAACATTGAAAACCATGACTTTTCCACAGATCTAATGATGTTTATTATTTTGGATTTTTTTCTTTTAGCTATTACTTACCTCGGTGGGAGATATTTGTGAATTACACAATGGATATAATGATACATGTAAGTCAGAGGTGAAGGTTAACTTACCTTTATAAATCACAGGTATAGTGTTACCTGGTCGGCAGCTGTGTTATGCAATGTTAAAAAAATTGCTTACCTCAACAATTATTGCAAGTTGTGGAATTATAGATTTTAAAATTATTTCTTGCACATACAAAAGGTTTTTTCCTTGTAATGTATCAAAGAACAATAAATGAAATATATAGTGTAGGTAGACTTTTTTATGTTATATTATATTCTTTTTCAGAATAAAACTTACAATGCCACTGAGCTGGATATAATGATATACGATAAAGTAGAGTTTCCATTTAGCTACAGACTCGACCAGTATCCCACAGAACCCCAGGGTAAGGACCAGATGTTTACTAGTGCGCAATTCCTCAGGATAGGTTAGGGATCAGTTATTAACTCTGCTACAATTCCTCAGGATAGGTTAGGGATCAGTTATTAACTCTATTACAATTCCTCAGGATAGGTTAGGGATCAGTTATTAACTCTGCTACAATTCCTCAGAGTAGAGTAGGGATCAGTTATTAACTCTGCTACAATTCCTCAGAGTAGAGTAGGGATCAGTTATTAACTCTGCTACAATTCCTCAGAATAGAGTAGAGATCAGTTATTAACTCTGCTACAATTCATCAGAGTAGAGTAGGGATAAGTTATTAACTCTGCTACAATTCCTCAGAGTAGAGTAGGGATCAGTTATTAACTCTGCTACAATTCCTCAGGATAGGTTTGGGATCAGTTATTAACTCTGCCACAATTCCTCAGAGTAGAGTAGGGATCAGTTATTAACTCTGCTACAATTCCTCAGGATAGGTTAGGGATCAGTTATTAACTATGCTACAATTCCTCAGAGTAGAGTAGGGATCAGTTATTAACTTGCTACAATTCCTCTGTTACAATTTCTCAGAGTATAGGAGGGATTAGTTATTAACACTGTTACAATTCCTCAAAATAGGTTAGGTGTCAGTTATTAAATGTGCTACAATTCCCCAGAGTAGGGAATGGAAGAGTTATTAACTCTATTACAATATCCCAGAGTAGGGAAGGGAACAGTTATTAACTCTATTACAATTCCTCAGAGAAGAGTAGGGATCAGTTATTAACTCTATTACAATTCCTCAGAGTAGAGTAGGGATCAGTTATTAACTCTAATACAATTCCTCAGAGTAGAGTAGGGATCAGTTATTAACTCTGCTACAATTCCCCAGAGTAGAGTAGGGATAAGTTATTAACTCTGCTACAATTTCTGAGGATAGTGAAAGGATCAGTTATTAATTCTGCTTTAATTCCTCAGATTAGAATAGGGATCAGTTATTAACTCTGTAACAATTCCTCAGAGTAGGGTAGGGATCACTTAGTAAATTCTGCTTATCAAATACCTGATAAATTCTTTTTAAATATATAATATTAGCTTCTAATTGTTTTGTTCTTCTTCTTTATGATATGAAAATCTTTACTGGTCAAGTTGTACTGTGATTTTTCTTCTAAAATATTCAAGTTGTCAAGAAATGTCACTTTTTAGGGTAAAACTTTCTGTTTATTATCTAAATGGGTAACATATCAAGGAAGATGAGTAGTAAAGGTCTCATTCAGATGACTGTGACTCGCAATGTGTATTGCAACCCTTAAGAACATAAATCATTCTCCCTTTACTGTAGAGCTAACTTCCTCCAGAAAGTACAATTATCATACTGTGGATGGAGCTTTTGTTGATTGAGTGAATTATTTTTTAATGCTTTCTTTGATTTATTAATTTATTTCTGTATTAATCAGGTGACAGTGTAGCCATTGTCAAGTCTCTACACCAGAAATACAGACCAGAAACTCAGTCCGATTTCTTCCAAACTCTACAGAAAGCCACAGAAGAGAGACACAAAAAAGATAAACGAAACTGGATCCAAAGAAAATATGGCTCACGAATGAAACAGTCTAAAAAGAAAGTATCTCCATATAATCCACAGCTTCATCATATAGTTAATAAGGATCTGGTGATTAATTAGTGCTTAACGAGTCATGTCTCAGGGGGATTGTCAGAGTACAAGTAAACATGTATAGATGTATGGGAAAAAGGAATTGGTATAACTTGTCAATGTGGGTAAAATTGCATATCTGGGTAAAAATATTGGTTTGGGTTAAAAAGTATGTCGGTGAAATTTATATAAATGGGTAGTGACGTTCTAACTGGGCATCATTTTAAACAATGGTTTCAGATTGAAAACATAATCCAAACAGAATTTTTATTACCGGTAGCACTGTAGCAGTATTTTCCTGAGGTCTTTTAAAAACTCTTAAAAACTTTAGAAACGTCCAAACTTGATTAAAAATAATTACTTTAATAAGAACCAGGCATCTGCAGCAGGAGTTGATTGATGGTTGTCAGTCCTAAAATGAAGAATGTGTTTTTACAAATGTCAAGAATATGTGTTTTTCAGTGCTTATAGCAATCATGTATCAGTACTTAAGACACAAGCTTGTCTGTGATAGTTAGTGTGCAATCAATGTTAATAAAAACTTCAAGTTGGTTATAGGCTTGCACTAGCATGGTAATGTCAGCTCACAAAGATTTTGTTTTGTACTCCATTCTACTGGTCAATGAAATTTAAGTACTGTATGTGTAACTTAAGGTGCTATTGAAATCATGTTATATCTAAAGACTCTTTCATCTTGGGGGATCTATAAATCATTATTCATTTGTAAGAATATTGATTTCTCACTATATTTTAAATTAATTTTTTTTATTGAAGAAAACATTCCAGTTGTGATAAAAAAGCTGGCTAAATGCATTCCACTGCTTAAATTGTGAACAAAATGTTGTAGTTGCCAAAAAAAACTTGTATAAAAAGGATCAGTGCTTGTCGTAATTTGATATTTGGATCGATCTGTTTTAATCATGCCTTTTCGTTGACTTTCATGCTGATTGAAAGTAAATTATTTGCTGCTTTAATATTGATTCTTAGTTTTCCAATTGCAGGTTGTAAATTATGTCAGGTGGAAAATGTAATCTTGATGTTACTTATAATGACATACTTGAATGTCATGTCTGTATGATGTTTATCATGATTATATATTATATATACCGGGGTATATATATAAGAAATAAATTTTAAAATAAAAATTCTAAACCTTACATATCTATAGTCATACAAGTCTGAAATTATGCTAATGGCATTGGTGATACATTTAAATGGCGCATGTCACCACTTAAGTTAATGACTTCAGATGCTGGATTTTATCCTCATTTTCCAAAAGAGAGACCAGGTTCAAAATTTTGGAGTGGACCTAGGTCCATGTCATATATATTACCAAAAAACTATTTTTAGTCAATCGATCTAATTAAAATCAGACTTCTTAGATCCGTGCGGCACTCGATCACTCTATGCATAGTAAATACGGCGGAAATCTAAGATGTCTGATTTTAATTTGATTGGTTTTTTTAGTGAGCCTACCACACTTGCAAGGATGATGCATCAAGGTCATGCACTGTTCCACAGTTTCAGATGAGCCTAGTGCCTGGTCAATTTTTTTTAGGTGAATTCAATTAATTAAATATTAGCTATATATAGACTTGTAAAATTTCAGTAAACTTGTCCAAAATCGATGAGGGTCCTCGAGGACAGAACACTCTCAAAGTTGCTTCAGATGCTGGATTTGGCCTACATCATTTTCCAGATGAGTGAAGTAAATAAGTTTATAGAATTAAAATTAATCAATCAAATAATATAATAAAGTACATGTACCAATTTTACTACAACAAATTAAGCCCAATCAGACCCAAATTGCATAAATGCAAACAATGCATCCAGAAATGCACACTGATTAAAGGATACTTATTAGTTTAAAGTGGGACTTTGCCTTTAACACTTAAAGATAAATTTAACATCCAGTTAGGTGAGCTCTGTAATCTTTGAATATACCTGATATTTTCATTTTTTTAAGAGTTCTTAGAATTGTAGTGTTTAATTTCAAGAAACTTTATATATAAAATAATTGATCTGAACAAAATTAAATATTTAACAAGACGATAGGAAATTCCTGCAAAACAGTTAAACACAATATTTAAAACTCGGTTTGTCCGAATGTGCTTCGGTACGAATTGTCTACTTCCTGTCGCGTCACTTTTTTTCCACTTTCATTTCGGGCAAGAAGAGACAGTATTCCAGATAAGTATTGATTTGCACAAAGACAATGGACAACGGACACTTTGACGTGTTTCCTCCGTTGGAGAGAATACAGAAGGATGCACATGTGTCATCCTTTGAGCAGTACAAGGAGATGTACAAGCAATCCGTAGAGGACCCCGCCGGCTTTTGGAGGGAGATTTCAAAACAATTCTTTTGGAAGTCTCCCCCAACTGGAGAATTCCTTCAGTATAACTTTGATTGTCGCAAGGGTCCCATCTTTATCAAGTGGATGGATGGAGCACAGACCAATATATGTTACAATACTCTTGATAGAAACATTGAGAGGGGAATGGGGAACAAGATCGCCTTCTACTGGTAAGCAGATGTAATGCAGATTAAATCAGCAAAACCGCAGGTGTCGGCAGTTTATCAATAAGCCACTGTAAACTATAACCTCACAAATGAGTTTTGCTACATCTGTTGATTATTGTTTACATGTCAATTAACAACATTTTTGTTTGTGGTAGGGGATTCTTTATCAGCAGATTATCGAGTGTAAATCTGATTTTTCTTTAGGGAAGGCAACAACCCAGAAGATGTTGGCTCCATCACATATCAGAAGTTATTGGAAGAAGTCTGCAAGTTTGCCAATGTCCTCAAAAAGATTGGTGTGTATATATGCAGCTAATAATACACAGCTTTGGCTGCAATTATCTTTTTATCTTTTCTCAGTTTTAAAAACCCTGACACAGACAAAACCTACATTGTTGCAATTAATTCTTTTATTCAAGAGGAAATTTTTATATCTGTGTTAAAAAAATTCCAATTATCTTTCTCAGTGTTTTGTTTTTTTGATTGGTTTTAGATTGAATAGAAAATTACTTATTTAAATATATATATATATATATATATATATATATATATATATATATATATATATATATATATATATATATATATATATATATATATATATATATATATATATATAAATTTTACAGGGCCCCCATTTTATTTTCACCCCTTTCCTCCTTACCTTGTTTGGGCAAATTTAAAACAGGGTGAATTCAAAAACAAGGTATAATTTCTTAAACAAAAGTGTTTCAGAGCGAATTTAACCCTTATCCTGCGGCCAAAGTTTTGGCTTATCAGTTCCACTGCTGCGGCGAAAGTTAAGTGTAAACAGATATCGCAGTGAATGCATACTTCCTTTATTTATCAGCTTATAGCATCCTTATCTTTGATGCAATCAACACATAAGTTGTGTGTTAAATATAAAGAAAAGAAAGAGCTTTTTATTCATATTAATTATAATTCCAATCTTCATTTTATGTATTGATTTCCTGTGTTTTGATTGGACGAGAACATGTTTAAGAAAAAATTTACACATCGATCATACATGCCAACTTTTGAAAATTCCCATGGGGGATTTTGCTCGTGACGACAATTTTCAAAGCTTTAAATTCGCGACATTTTGTCGTGAAAATAAATGATTATGAAATACTTTTTTTTTAAATTATAATATTGATAGCACTTATTAATACAGCACAAATAATTCAATAAGTTTTATTTTTCCAAATTTAATTAAATATCTTTGCTTAATAGTTGTCACTCTATTCTATCAATTTACATTTTGTTTCTGGTATGTACCCTTAAAATCAAGTGTCACTTTATTTCCTATAAGTATATAGACACTGCATGATTATTTTTATCTCACACACAAAACAATTTGGAGAAATAGGCCTAAATAAATCATGAATTTTTTAACACAAGCCCCACTCCCACCCATCCCAAAGAAAACTTAAAATTGTAAAAGACTACTTCATGAACATGATGAACTTTTGCAGTCCCAAAATGGGACTGTGGCAATGCCATATGGGTCTCTGGTATTTCCTTGACATATATTTAACAAAGAAATACAATGTACAATATGAGTATGATCTATGGGAGAACGGGGGGGGGGGGGATTTAGTGTACTTAACATGAGAGTATTATTTAATCTAAATTATTTTCAATATTTTTTTTAATTGACAAACTATACAATGAATTTATTATTAGCAGTCAAAATCAGCAGCTATATATGCTTTGAAATTTTCTACTTTCGTTTTCAAAAAAAACGATCTTCTTGGATTCCAATTTTATTGTTTGATTATCATTTTATTGACTTTAATTTTTGTTTTTAATACAATTACTAATAATTAAGCCCTTAATCTATGTGTTTCACTTTGCAAACCCCTTCAAACTAAAAAGATTAATCCCCTAACTGCTCCAGGCTATAGGCTAAGCTACCTGTACCTGGACAGTAGCGTGTGCGTTGAAGCGAGAAGTGATTTCCTGTGGCTAATTAACTCTGCATGCTAAATAATCAATGAGACTTGTCTGTGTGCATTGAATAAACAACTCTGATATTCTTATCCCAATTGACAAAATTCGGCGGTAGGGAAACTGAAAATCTGAATTTTTTCAAATCGGGAAATTGGGGCAATTTTTCTCTCCCGATCGGGAAGGCGGGATGAAAGGGTAAAATCGGGAGAATCCCGCCTAAATCGGGAAAGTTGGCATGTATGATCGATAAAATTTTTCAATCAGAACTACTTTCTTGATAAAGCTTCTAGGTTATCGTATAAACAATGATTAAATGAAAGCAGTTATTTCTGGTCTGTTTTGGCTAAATTATGAATACAAAAAACTTCAAATTTAATTAATTAAAAGTAATAAAACAAAACTGGCGACAAACTGGATTGCCCAGCTGACGGACGCCATGAAAATGTTTATGTCACTGTCCGATCACCATGCAGTGTGAATTTTAAAAAGAACGCTGTCTCGACGTTCATAATAGATGAAGAAAATTAGCTCAGTTTGTATCGTTTTGACAGGAAAACGAAACGTACCTCTAACTCTTGCCATATTAGCATCATATTCATATTTACTTTCTATATTGTTCCGCAATCTTTTAACAAACAAGTGCAAATCGAAGGCGTCGTCGGTCTGCAACTTTCGCTATGAGTGTTGTCGTTCATGTCAACATGGCCATGGTCAAGGACGAACTATTCTGAAGTAAACTCGTAATTACGATATTTGTTGACTTAAACAATATTCGGTAAGTCTTTACAAGTTTCTTTATCGATTGTTTTGACAACTTAAAGATGAACTCTATCGAAATTCATCTCGATTACGTTCCTTTGCGATAAAATGTATTCCTACGCCGTCCAGAAATAACGGATTGTATGGAGGCCTCAAAGAGAAATAATTTAAATATTTTTTAAAATTCGATATTGGAATTATAAGAATTAAACGTTCTTTTTGAAAAATTTATCGATGTGTAAACTCTTGACATTTTACTCACAAACTTAACATAGTTTGTTAGTAAAATGTCAAGAGTTTACACATTGATAAATTTTTCAAAAAGAATGTTTATTCCTATATTATTTTTATATCCCTACAATTTATTGCATTTATGTCGATTTATACTTAACAGTTTGGATAATGGATAATAAGTCTGAATAACTATTTAAATGCTATAAATATTAATTATAATGATATATTAAATATCATTATTACCGTAAATCTGGAAATTTTTACTGTAGATAAATTTTTAGCAAATTTGCGCGTACATTGCATTCGCAAAAATATTTTTCTTAAAAATAAATCAACATTTGAAGAATTTTTTTTTTCTGAGAAAGTGTCATTTTTTTAACTCAGTGAATAGGCGTCGGTAAGCACTGGTCATATTTAAAAGAAACCTGTTTACACTAGTCCACTATATAACTACAAGTTAATACCCGTGCGTGTAAATTGCCTTCATTATATGCAATATCGTCCGATGATTTGACAAGCACTGAGGCGGTATTCCCGTTTTTAATTACCGGTATTTTCATCAATTAATTTGCCAATAAAGAGAGAACTGTCATTTTATCTAACCGTGTATCAACACGGGCGATAACTCAAACTCAGTGCATTTACTAGAAAGTTCCAAATGTAAACGCGTCGTGTAAATTTTAGGTGAGAAAAAAAACCAAATGTTGAGAAAATTAGTTATACCGGTATTTTTTTTGGATTATACTTCAGGTTGAAAGGCATACACAACCTCTAAAATGTTTGTTATAATTGATTAAGAAATTATTTTCCGTGCTAATCCTTTTGTATTTTTATCAAAATTGTTTCGGAGCGATTTTGCAATATTTACATTTCCAATGTCTTTGTCCGAGATAAAATTACCAAATGTAAATGTAATTGATTTCCTCATGAATGTTTTGGCGCGGTTCCAAAAAAAAACACGTGCAGGGCGGGACAACACCTAGGGAGAAGCAGGCTTGGAGCCCGTGGAGGTGGAATCAAAGCATGTAAATATAAGGAATAACTGTCAGATTTTTCGAATTCATGAAGATGATCAATGGATTGGCTTGTGTGATAATTTTATGCATAAACGCCTTCGGCGTTTATGCAAATTATCACACAAGCTAATCCATTGATCACTTCATGAATTCGAAAAATAAGACAGTTATTCCTTAAATATCTTGCCACGTTGCGAGTATATTGGTGGTATTCTAACTAGGCATATTATTATGTTCCCCAAACGGAGTTTGGGAACATATTGTTTTTACTCGGTTTCTTATTATTATTATTATTATTAAGGTCTTCCGTCTTCACGGAAGACCTTATAGTGATTCTACTGTTTCTTATTATTCTTATTATTATTATTATTATTATTATTTTTTTTGACAAAATTTTGTGCAGAAGATTTCTCGAGAACTATTCAGCGGTTTTCAATGAAACTTTCACACAACAAGCGTCATTATATGAAGTTGTTACATCCGGAGTGAAATTTGGAAAATCCGCTTCCGGTGCCAAGTTATGGACAATTTCCTGATTTTAAAATGCAATTTTGTCGCGCACTTTTATCGAAAATGGCTGAGGATATGAACTGGAGACTTATTGGAGATGATAGATAATGACATTGTGGTTTGCAGAATCATCTTTTCGTGCGTCGTCACTACTTCCGGTTGTTACAAGGTGTACATTGAAAAAAAGTGTATTTTCTAACTTTTTTGTTTTTCAATATTTTTCATTTATTTTCGGTATGTAAATGGAGACTCTTCTTATAATGCTAACTATATAATTTGTTTGAATATTGATAAATCTAAACTCCAGATATAAGCATTCGAAAATCTGAAGCGGGTCCAAAATGGCGGCTGTCTCTGGTATCTCGCAATGAGGCAGCAGAGCGTTTGTTTAAACGAAAGTAACATAAGGAAAAATAAAATGTAAAGGAATACTTGGATTGTCACGCCGTTGTAACGTTGCAGTTCTATGACATTCTAACGTCTTCTATAATTGGTTTTGGCTGGTTTTCAAAGTAGAAAATGGAAAGACTAAATGTGCAAATGAAATTTGATATCTAATATCTTTTTTTGCATCACGGAAAAACAGATCTTAAATCATACTTATAAGTAATACTTTCTCAAAAAAGAATATCAAGTTATATTGTAAGTTTTAATCTTAACCACTGTTTTTATCTATTCACACTTGTTTCATATTAAACTAATAACTAAGACAAAAATAAGAAAACAATTTTTTAAAGATCGCTTCACGGAATTATATTAGCATTCTTATCTCAAAGACTTGATTCAACTTATTGAGCATTAATGATATCTGATTCCTTGACCGTCGTAGGGCTTGCCATTTTTTTTGGCGAAACGTTTCAACCTTTTTCGATTAACTAATCGTGATAGTTCACTTTGGGAATAAACAGGAAATTGAAAAAAAGTTAAAAATTCATAACTGTTTCACTGCTTTAGTGTTACATGCATATATACAATATGGGATTTGTAAAATGTGTTAAATATACTTTCTAATCCTCGGATCTACTGCTAGAAGAACGTTCTTTTTTAATTTCATTGAAGCTATCACACCTTTTTGATAGAACATTCTAGAGAAAAGCAGCAAAGATAAACTCCTGGCGTTTGGCGTTTAATTTTGAAAATTGAACAGCCTTTCATAATTTTAAGAGAGAAGCACTGTTTTGTTAATATAATATATATAAAACATACAAGTAAATGTGTAGATTTACGTAATATTTAGTGCGTTGGTATTCATGCTGGCGACTTGGATTCAATCCTCCTTGTGTGCAATTTTTTTTTACTTTTTCAGTTCGATTTTACGTTTCCTTTCCGGAATCGGACGGAAGACCTCTCGTTGCTCGCAACGAGTTTTAAATCTAGTTATTATTATTATTCTTTTTTTTCTTCTTTGTTCTCCGGTACTTTTTTGTCCGCGAGTGTTCTCAGAAACTGTTCACCCAACTGAGCTAAAACCTTTTTATGGTTAATAGGTGTGTAGTGTAGGTGTGCGGAACGAAGGTCATTTTGCGCGCATACGCCTGCACGTGCGGGTGCGTGAAATAGGTGAAATGACTGATATACTTTATATAGCCATAACTTTTACATTTTTTGATGAAATACTTTAAAACTCATTATATAAGGTTATAATTATATTGTTGATAATATGACATGATCAAATTAGCACGAACTCACGCGCATGCACGTGCGCTTCGCTCTGATTGGCTGAAACAAAAATCTCAATATCTCTTTTGTTTTTTGACGAAATGCTTTGAAATTTTAAACATTGTCATGAATAAGGGTATCCTACAATATAATATGGAAAAAATTTCATGAAATCACGCGCATGCACGTGCGCTGGAATCTGATTGGCTGAAACTTTAAATGGCTATATCTCCTTTGTTTTTTGACGAAATGCTTTGAAATTTAAAACATAGTCACGCATTAGGGTATCCTGCAATATGATATACAAAAAATTTCAAGAAATCACGCGCATGCACGTGTGCTGCAATCTGATTGGCTGAAACTTTAAATGGGTATATCTCCTTTGTTTTTTGAAGAAATGCTTTGAAAATTAAAACATAGTCATGCATTAAGATATTCTACAATATGATTTAGAAAAAGATTCTTGAAATCACGTGGATGCACGTGTGCTGCAATCTGATTGGCCGAAACTTGAAATGGCTATAATTCCCTTGGATTTAAACCAAACAGGATGGGATTTAGAACATAGATAGATATAAGGGCCTCCTACAAGAGTGTATGGTCATCATGCACGTGCACGCACATGCGTGCATTTGAATCAAGTGAAATTTAATATACACGTAAATGAGTGATTTTTTAAATACTTTTGGACTAAATGCTTTAATATAAAGTATATTTGAATATATATAAACAGTGTAGACAAGAATATATGATCATTTCTCACGTGCATTCACATGCGCACAGGTGCAAAGCTAAAATTTGAATATAATTGGTATCCTTTTGGGAAAACGTTGTTAAAGTAAAAAATGCACAAATGTTGTCTTATTTATTTGAAACATAACCTGATATGAAAATCTTTAGTGATTTTTATTTTCAACACCAGTGACAATTTGCAAAAATTTGAAGCGTAAAAATTAATCAACAGCTTTTTGACCCAAATTCGCAATAATAAATCGACGTAAAAATTTCCAGATTTACGGTATACCTTTACATAATAGCTCAAATATATTCATTTTAGTGTATAAACTTATGTCCTTTCTAACAAAGCTCCGGAGACTTAAACCATGCATATTTAGGTCAGCCATTTTGGAATATTTCTTGTTCTGGAGTTCCATCTATTTTGGATGGTGATTATGTGCATGAATCTTTCTGATTGGTGTATATTTTTACAAATTCGAAACCATTGGTTTATATTTATACTTGTTTCATTCATTGGCATGGGATGCTCTGCTAAAAATAGCAGGTAAACAAGCATCAGATGAGGGAACCCCTCAAAACGACCTGAGGTCGCGATCCGCAGCAGCAGATCTGATAAGCCAGCGCGACTCAGAGTCGCGATTAGCAGGATAAGGGTTAAGTTGGGGCAAAATTGTTTGCAAGATTAAAAGGGTGAAAATAAAGTGGGGTGAAAATAACCCTGTATACAGTACAGCAAAACTCAGTTAAAACGAAGTCACTGGGACCTCTGAAATTACTTAGCTATATCTAGGGCTGGGACGATATATCGAGATATCAATATATCTGTGAGGACGATATGCATATCGATACATACCGGTATGAAGAAATATCGAAATATCGCCCGCAAAAATATGACTTCTATTTTTCTTTGTTTATTAAACATTTGGGTTTGATATATAAAATAAATAACCTAAATATAAATATAGATATGAAACAAATAATTATTAACACCACTTGAGTAAAGTATTTCTGTTTTACAACATATAAACAACTATTTTGAATAAACTGTTCTTATTTGTAAAGAAATAATTTGTTTATTTTAATGCAAAAAAAGATTTTATAAGCAAACATATCGTGATACATATCGTATTTTGGCTCAAATATCATGATACCTATCGATGTAGAAAAAGTTGTATCGTCCTAGCCCTAGCTATATCGGTAATGTGTTACAATGTATAACTGTATAAGAAATTCATTAAATTTATATAGCTGGGGATCGAAGATGACTTATATATCCATAGTTGCCAACTCACCCGATTTCGTCGGGTTGGACCTGATTTTTCTACCCTTAACCCAATTTATTTTTTATAACCCGGCAGGTCATGCTTTTCATCCGATTTTTGCCGAACAACCCGAAAATCTCCCGATTTCCGGATTTGGTTCGTAAATTAGGTTGCACTTTTAACTTATAGTTACAACCCAAAGCTTGGATCTATGTAAACAATGCCGATGGTGTAAACAGTTAACTGGGAATTGTTTTGACAAATCAAAGTTTGAAGTCAATTTAAAATGGCTTCCGATAGAAGTAGATCGTTATCAGGGTCCAGGAACAAATTGAACCAAGAAAAAGAGAAGCAACATTTATGTACATATCAATTAAGGAATCTTGGAAAACAACTTTCATACTATAAAATACAGTGATCGAAGATAGTGTAGACCTACCTATACATCTAAAACATATTGCACACTTGTTAATTAAATTAAATAAGAGATGGAAAAACTTACTTCAAAACCAAAACTGAAATACTTCCAAATTTAGCACAAATTAAACTGAAAAGGCTTTCTTTTTAAAAAAATGCACACTTAATTTAGGTCAGTACTGAATAATGAAACCTGCAGTGCTATTTTTAACATCTAAATTTAATCAACAATTGAACATATATTAATTTTTTGCCTTTGTAAGTTAAAGCATTTTTTAAATAAAAGAATTCTCAAAACACAAATATGTATATATATATATATATAATTTAATCATGGTAAATATGTCGTGAATGTCGTTACGCATTATGACCAGATTTTTTACTTTCCAAATCTGGTCATGACCAGATTTTTACATGTCAGAGGTTGGCAAGTATGTATCTATCAGGAAGAAAAAACACAAACCAACAGGACAAATTACAGTATATAGTACTGATAAAGTTCACGTGATATTAAAATCAATAATTGTGTTGATAGGAGAACAATAACAACTACATGAATTAGTATATGCAAATCACAATCTCTAAAATTAAAATGAAAAAATGACATGTCAATCCCAATAGATCTGAAAGCGATACTGTTTTTATGAGGCTGGACAATTTTTTTTTTTTAAATTTTCATAACTCAAATACATTTTGTCTGTGAAATTAAATATACAAAAACTTACAATGGCCTAATTTAAAAATGCCATCATTTTTAATATTACAAGGAGAGTATGTGTACTTACAGTATTTATGTTGAAGTTTGCGACTTGTTCTGTAGGTGTTCAGAAGGGAGACAGGGTAGCTATTTATATGCCTATGATACTGGAACTCATTGTCGCCATGTTGGCTTGTGCTCGAATCGGGGCAGTTCACTCCATCATTGTGAGTATAAAGGATAAAATGTAATGTTCAGAAGAAAGAAGGTGCATTATAAGAGCACAAGTTAATAATCACTGTAGGGCAACAAATTCTTTTGTTCTTGGATAAATAAACATCTACCTGTACAAGAGTAAAATGAAAAGGTCAGGTAAAACAAAAACCAGTATTCAGAGATTGTTAATAAAAATAAATTTTTATTTGAATTTGACATTTACCCAGTTTAACTAAATGTTCATGTTTTGTATGCTGTAGTTTGCAGGGTATTCCTCTGACTCTCTAGCTGACAGAATCCTGGATGCTCAGTGCCATGTTGTCATCACAGCTGGTAAGGCTTTGTATTTTAGTTAAGATGTCATATTGGGGGTTTATAACACTGAAATAAAAAAAAAATGCTATCAAAATCAGGAAGATTAGTTAGATTCTACTCAAAAGCAACAAATTACATGATTTAATCCTTCTTAAAATTTTCATTGAACTTAGAATCTTGTCAATAATCTTTATTTAATTTTCTTACCTCTCACAGAGTCATGTTTCCTGATAAAGATTATGATTTTCTTTTTAATTACATCCTGTTTTATAGAAATTTATCTGTTATTCAGATGGAGTTTGGAGAGGGATAAAGCTGTTAAACGTGAAGAAGATAGTAGACGATGCTGTAGATATTTGTCGCAAATCGTGAGTGATAGCTGTAACTTATAAGTTAACATGAATATCATAGAATTTTTTAAATTAACATTTCATTAATTTTCATAAAGAAGCACCTAGGTATATCAATGGAAAAGAACTTAATTGAAAGGTATTTTAAAAGTAGAGTTAATAAGTATAAGGGAAAGTGGGGGGGGAGTAATATTTCAAGACTGGTTAGTCTCCCAACTCTGAAATTCATCATTCTGCATTTTTTTTGGCGATATGGTCACAAACATATATGATGAAGTAATTAAAAATATGATATACACCATTATGTGGACTGTTTTCAGTAATCATGAGGTTCGTACGTGTATTGTCGTGAGACATCTCTCTCCATCAGAAGAACAGATACAGACCCTGAAGCACGACGAGACCACAGAACCACCAGCAAATCGACCTTCACTGAAACTCAAGGTCAGGAGAATTTATCTCGTCCTTTACTTGTTAGGCATGATTTTACAACAGAAATGTATGTAATACTGTTGGGTATTTTAAATTCCAGCAGATCTGCTTCTTGAGAGATTGCGTATTTTCTTTACATAGATTTCTTGGAATGAAGGTAGGGACATCTGGTGGCACGATATAATGGCTGGACAGTCTACAGAGTGTGAGGTGGAGTGGATGCAGGCAGAGAACCCACTCTTTATGCTCTACACAAGGTATTAAATTTAGAGTCACTTGTCCATCTATAAAAAAATGTAGTTCTTATTATGTTAAACATCATTTTAAACTAAAACTTAAGCCCAACCTTTGTTTAAGAATATGTAGTGTTATCTTGATAATGTTAAGATTATTTACGTGACTTCTGATTCAAATTCTATTTCATTATGATGACACCGTTTTGTTACAGTGGTCCCACAGGGATTCGGATTCTATATAACTACATGTATGTTGGTTTTGTTACAGTGGTTCCACAGGGAAGCCTAAGGGAGTACTCCACACTGTGGCGGGATACATGCTGTTCTCCGCCACCACCTTTAAGTACTCGTTTGATTACCACCCTGACGAGGTGTACTGGTGCACCGCAGACGTCGGATGGATCACTGGTCACACCTACACGTGTTACGGTCCACTGAACAACGGAGCCACAGGAATAATCGTAAGGCTAAGGGAAATATATCATGTTTAATGTATACTAGATGATGCTATTTTTGATTGTATCTTCTTTTTTTGCCCTCAGTCCTTGGATTGCTGTCAGTAGGGTGAGTACTCGGTACTGGAGAGTGTTCTGCTTGTTTTCTTCTGAGAAATTTTGGGCTTAATCAACTTGATTACTGTTTTTTACCAACAAAAAAAAATTTTGGGGAAAATAACATGGAGCAAACATGGCTTTATACATGTACATGTATACAATTACATTACCTGTGACAAAACCTTAAGAAAGCTGTAGCACTTTTGACTTCATAACGTTGACCTAGAAGTTTGATGGACACACAAACAAGATAGTTTTGATGTGTCAGTACCATTAACAATAAAGCAGGGAACTACAATTCTTTGAATTTGTTTGAATAGACATTTGGTTTGATACTATGACCCATTTAGAGATAACATTTTGAAGTGACCTCCAAAGTCACAGGTGTATTTGGTCTATGATTTTATGTTATCAGTCAAAAAATGTGCTAAATTTAATGACACAATGGTCTTCATGATTTTAAACGAATTTATACAATTGTAGTAGACTAATTTGCACAGATTTTGCATATTTACATCCCTTGAAACTGGAGAAATGTGGATTTGGCTTTCAGCTGTAATGAAAATTTCTTAGAGCGGCAGGCAACTTATAAATTTGATTGGGAAAGAGAAGAAAAAAGAATTTACACATTAGCTTAAAAGATTAATATTGATGCTTATGATGTGAGAAACTTTGAAAATCAATGGGCAATTTGTATAAAGGAATGCTTCAATTTCAAATTTCTTTATTAAAATCTGACAAATATATAGAAAAGTGATTGAAATAACATTTAAAGGCATTTTATATTAATTACATGTACGAGGGTCGTTAGAAAAGTTCGCGAACACATTGAATTACGGAAAATCTATTGTGTACTGTGAAGTATGACCTATGTCTGAATAAACTCCTACATTTTGTTTATTGGGATGTAAAAAATCAGGTCCATATAATAAAATCTTGAAAATTTACAACGATTTTTACTATGAGGTCATGGGATTCGCGGAGCAATCACTTGACATAAGGCGACGTGACAACCAGATTTGAACCGGTTAAGTTTGTTGCAGTTCTATAAATCTTTCCTTTCTTCAGATTTTTATGATGTTTTTTCTACTTTAAAATTGAATATCTATAGCAAGACATGTTACTTTTCTTCAATATAATGTCTTTTGTACTGATTCTGATTTTATTGAGATCTTACAAAAAGTCTATGCAGTTTATCGATCAGGTATGGAAACTATGCAAAACCATATAGGCGCAACGCAACGTCCATGCGAAACGGGGGTATTGAAGTATCGATGGAGTTAATCATTCAAAATGTTAATCCTTCTATTCTTATGAAGCTACAACCATTTGAAAACTTGTCTTTTGTGGGTGTAGGAAATTCCCGGCAGCATCTTGAACATTTTAATCTCTTTTTAGACATTTTCCAGTCTGCATACGTAATTTTTACGTAGTGCAGTGCTCCATGACGCTCAATGACGTTCCCATTTTTGGCTGTGTTTTAAAGCGTTGACCAGTTATAAACGGCTATAAAACAGTCATATACCCTCCAATTTAGTTCTAAATTTCTCCTAGTAACGTTTCATGAATACTTTAGCGGCAGGTAAAATATCATAAAACTCTTTGCGCTACAATTGTGCAATTTTTAATTTTAATAAAGAGTCTTTGTGATGTAAATGTGCCAAAATGTAGCATGCTCCGTGAAGCTAGTTTTATCAAAATAAAAAAGCTGTATATTTTTCAATAATATATAGCAAAGTTCTTGTATATTTATTTGAAAAAAGGTAAAGATTTTATGGAAAGTTTGACCGGTTTAAAAGGCATAGAACTTGTCCGCGAACTATATTAATTATATAGTCTGCAAATTCATTAAAATTGATTTAAAATTTAGAACAACCAAAAACAATAATTTTTGCATTGAAATTCATGGATATTTTCAAATATCTATGCATATTAATTAGTAATACTATTAATAATTTATACTTATGAATTGTAAAGTTTTTCATTATTATTTTCAAATTGTCTGAGTTTCTACAGCTGATCTTTTTACAAATATTGACATAAAAAAAAATAAAGGGAGAATGAATAAAATATGTAAAATACTCTTTTCCCATAAATGTCAAATTTGTACTTTGATCATCTGAGGTAGAAAACCAAGGATCATAAATATATTTTTCTCTTTATCAACAATCCTTATATAGAGCTCCAGCCTATTTTTGCTCTCAGTGACAGCGTTGTCTTTGTTTTTAGTTTGAAGGAGTGCCATTTTACCCCGATGCTGGTCGGTTCTGGGCCATCATAGAGAAATACAAAGTGGCCAAGTTCTACACGGCCCCAACCGCCATCCGAGCCCTGATGAAGTACGGGGATAGCCATGTCACAAAGTAAGTTAAGGGGCATTTCTTGTACATAAGAGTATTTAGCTAAAGCTTGACATGTAAATACAATTTAAGTGTAATAAAAGATAGCATTTTATTTAAGATGAAGGCTGATAGATGTTATTAGTGAAATTGAGATTTTTGATTTCAGACCAATGAATATTAAATTAAGGAAACTTTATTTCTCTTGATTTCTAGGTATGATAGGAGCAGTCTGAAGGTCCTGGGTACTGTGGGTGAACCGATTAACCCCGAGGCCTGGCTGTGGTACTATAATGTAGTGGGGGATAAGAAGTGTGCCATCGTAGACACATTCTGGCAAACAGAAACAGTAAGTCATGTCATAACAATCAGACCAAACATCAAACCCTGTTTTTTTTACGTAAAACTTGGAACATACTGTAAAAGCAGAAAATTTCATTATGGATTAAATTTCGTTTATTATTACAATTATCAACAAAGTTAAATCCTACACAAAATTTTCATATGACTATATATTCAATAGTGTTACTTTTGAAAAGACGAAATTTAATGCCCATGAAACTGTTTTAATTTAAAAAAATTAACAAAATTGATCCCCACGAAAATTTGTGTTTCTACAGTTCCTGTATACATGTATAAATAATCTTGTAGGGAGGTCATGTGATCACCCCACTCCCAGGAGCTACTACCACCAAACCCGGCTCTGCTGTAAGTATCCATGGAAACATATTCTTTACTTTTGTATGTAAAAATTTTCTCCCTGAGAGCTATTATCACAATCTTAGCAAGAGTTACTTTCACAAACTTAGCAAAATACATGTTTATGATAAAATCAATCAACACAGTTTTTTCCCTTCCTTTGGACTAATCCCTCAAAGCATAAGCTTAAGTCAAATGTGAAAATCAGCAGTATGGTCTTAATTTTGTTTTCTACACTGTCTGATGGGATCATTAACGCATAACATGGAATTCAGTATTTTACAATGAGAAGTTAATTTCACTAACACTGGATTATATCCTTACAGTAACTGCCTTCGTTATGGATTTTCTGTGTTACTGTCAATTGTCATCTGAAATGCATTAGAGATGATGAGAAAAATGGAACATTTATCATCAAAGCAATTTGAAATGCATGCTTTATCAATTGCTATTCCACAAATTTTGTGTATTTTTAAATTTTGGTTAAAATGTTTACGGAATTACACCATAACTTGACATGTTTCTGAGTTTAGTGACATTTTCTCTGCAGACATTTCCGTTCTTTGGAGTTGTTCCTGTCATCCTAGATGAGGAGGGAAGAGAAATCACAGAGGCTGATAAAGAGGGATATCTGGTCAGTATAAAGGCGATATCTGATATCTACAGATAATATACAATACATGTAGAACAGGTGATATATAAATCACAGAGGCTGACAAAGAGGGATATCTGGTCAGTATAAATGTGGTATATGACATCTACAATCAATATCTGATATCTACATACAAAATAAACATATAAATCAAGCAGTAGATAAAACACAGGGGCTGATAAAGTGGGATATCGGGTCAGTGTGATGGCAATATCTGATATCTACATGCTACATGCATGTAGAAATATAGGAGCATACATGTGTGTATAATAAATGTATGCTTATTCAATATTTGATATTTTCACTGTGTATTCAGCAACTAATTATAAAAATGCAAGCAACAACTTTATATCTGTCAAGAGCAATGGTATTTTTATCAGATTTATGAACATCAGATATCCAAAATAAAGCACAAAAAGTGCATCTCCATACAATTAACAATACATGTATCTACAGAAAGTATAGATTATGTTGTGAAGCATTTATTGTGCCCATTGATTCCTGATTTAGAAACAAATAGAATCATTAGGTGAAGAAATTCCGTTTTTTGTGCTTTATTTGGTTGATATTAAGTGTGGGTGTTACTGGGATGATGTAGATATTTTACAATTGTGTCTTTATTGTTAACAGGTGTTTAAGCAGCCCTGGCCTGGTATAATGAGAACTGTGTATGGTAACCACGAGAGATTCGAGACAACTTACTTTAAAAAGTTCCCAGGCTACTACTGCACAGGGGATGGTACGCTTCACTCACTAATTAATATTAAAATTAATTTTGACATTAAATTTATTGAACAGATTTTAAATCCTTTCTTCAAAGTTCTGAAATGGAACTAGTTCAAACTTCCCCTACAGAGCTGAATTTTGAGGCACCTCTATGAACCACTGATTTATATACATGTAATGGATAAATAATGCAGGTATTTACCTGTAGGTCTCTGTAACATTGTGCAGTGTCTTACCTTGTGATATCTTGATTAACCTCTAAATTTGAATCCACAGGAGGTAAGAAGGACAGTGATGGGTATATCTGGGTCACGGGGAGGATAGATGACATGGTAAATGTCTCGGGGCACCTGCTGAGCACCGCCGAGATCGAGTCTTCTCTGGTGGAACACCCCAAAGTCGCTGAGGCAGCTGTTGTATCTCACCCCCACAAAATTAAGGGCGAGTGTACCTACTGCTTTGTCACACTCAAGGAGGTCAGTCTTCTTCCTTTACATACAGACTGCCAATGTATAACTTTTCTATTGTCAAAAAAAAATTATTTGGGGAGCGTCCATAATTAGATGATGGAGATTCAAATTTATTTATATTGTGCCCCCCTTGGATAGTGCGGACCATGATAGGAATAAGTCTTTTACAGGAGAATGTAGAGAGGAAAAATCTTTAAAAACCTTCTCAACAAAGGGGTCATACTTAGTTTTGTTAATATGCAAGCGTCTTTAGTTGATGAAGATTTAAATTTATTCAGATCGTTGCTCCTAGCGTTGGATGAGGCCACAATAAAGGATTAAGTTTTACATGGGAATATGTAGGGGAAACTAAAATAATGCTGATTTAATTTTGTTGAAATCAATGACTTTCGAGCTTGAATACTGTTTGTTTTCTCAATATTATGTTTGCTTTTCAACCAATATTAAAATGTGTTTACCGATTCCAGAATGAAACATTTACCGAGGAATTGGGCAGTGAACTTAAGATGAAAGGTAAGTCATGGTAAAATGTAAAAACTGATTGCTTTTACAGTCCACCGAGTTCTCATGATTTAATCTTTGTCAATGCATGTCTGCAAAATTGATGCAAATTTATTGTACACAATCCTTTTTTTTCAGTGAGAACAAAAATTGGTCCATTTGCAATGCCAGATTTTGTTCAGAATGCCCCAAGTCTGCCAAAAACCAGGTCTGGTAAAATAATGCGGCGAATTCTACGTAAGATTGCGGTCGGGGATCGTAACGTGGGTGACATCACAACTCTTGCGGACGACACTGTGATTGATACTTTGTTCGGTCTTCGTCCAGATAACGCATAATAGAATAGATCATTTAACCTACAGGGACCATCAATACACTCAGTACTTACATTAGACAGACGTGCCAATTGTTATAAAAATGAGAGATACAGAATCAAGTAATGTTGTGATGCCTTAAACTTTTCCAACATTTGTCATTTAATCATGTTGTCAATCTATTCACACTGTATAAGATTCCATGACAATTAAATCAATCTGATTCAATTCACAGCAGATAATCAAAGATAAGGGAGAATAGCATATTTTTCCAAGGATTTGAGTTGATCATACTCATGTATCACTTGTTTCTACTTATTCCTAAGTACATGTATACTGATGTGCAATGTTAGATTTACAAATTTTCTTGAATTTTATGTTCATAGTAGGAACTTGTTTAAAAAACCTCTTATGAACAAGTTTTTACTTAGTATAATGAAAAGTGAACAAAATTTTTAAAGAAGAAAAAAAACAGATGTTGTCATGAACACTGATTAAAGTGTGAAGGGAAGGTTTGTGTTTTGTCTTCAAAGCTTGATTCATAATAGAGGTTAAAAATGTCATTAAGTCCAAATTGGAAAGGTACACTGAAATTCTGGGAGAACTGATTTGTTTTTGATTTTGATGAGGGATATGATATTGCCTTAAGCCCTGGATTGAGACTATCAGCATTACACACACAGATGGACAGGTTGATTCTCAGAGATTAGGAAGATAGAGTGAGCACATTAAGATTGGCCATTATTGACAAACACAATGTCTGCCACTAAGATCACACAATGGAGTCCGTGTATAGAGATCTGTCTCCGCGATTCTTTATTTATTCTGATTGTCTTGTTAACTTTCTAACATCTTATATCAATTCTGGAGTCATATTACTTTTATATGAAGAATTGGAGCCAAGAAATGGAATGAGTTCATTCTAAGAAGAAATATTGTTATGAGCTTTTAATCCAATCATTCCTATCTCCATAGAAATAAAATTATGGGCTTTTATTTTATTTACGATTTCTGACAGTAATTTTAACGGTCTTTGGTAAAAATATATCTGTAACATGAACTATTTCCCATTCTAATTTTCATGGCGGATCTAAACCGCAAGTGAATGCCAAATGTGGTTGTCATTCAGGTTGGAAGTAGTATTGTTACCAAGATTCCATTTATAATAATTAAAAAACAAAACAAAAATAACATTAAAGAAAGAAAAATAATCTTATTTTGTCCCTTTGGAGAGTGCCATACTATGCCCCAGTTCCCGCCTGCTACTCACTAGGATGACAACTTCTCACCGGCAATGGAATGGTATTACCCATTTGTTGAAATCTTTATTGACTTGACAGTGACATATTTTGATTAAAGGAATACGAGTTTTATTGAAAAAGCCTTTTTCTATAAAGAAGTCAAGACTTCATTTGGACACGTTTTCTTGTTACTCTGGCACATTAAGAAATCCCGGGGGAGAAGCTACAATGAATTATTGTGACGTAACACATCGAAATTCCTTTAATGTAATGGTTTAGCATGGTTATAAATATTAAAGTTCTTTATAATGCTCTTTGAAATCCTATTCCGATTCAATCGCTAAAAATTGCTTGGTGGCATCTTGCGTAAATAAACTATGCATTTCCATGAAAAAATCATGTGAAGTTCTGATGAATATTTCATGATTAATTAATATTTTACGATATGTGAAAAAAGGGTCTGATTCAAGAAATATATGACTCTTATAGTAATCAATATATGATTTATTAAGCACTTGTTTTCACGAGTTACTGGCCTTGGTGTGACATAACCGCTACTGGTGACGATCTATAGAATATATTTCACTGCGATGGAGACAAGCAATTTATCATTTTCACAAAAGTAATTTTGCCTTTAGTCTCATCAACCAGATACATATTACTTAAAGATTAAAGTGAGGACTCTCTTAGTATATTGATTATTGATTGGGTGTCGTTGTATCGGTCGCCATTTTCCTTTTCTAGAAATTCCTAGACTTTTCCCACAAATACATTAAATAGTTACATATAGACCGATTTATTCTCTTTATTAGCAAATAAGAATGGGTTAAAAACAGGCTCAAAGGACATGTCGCAATTTTTTGGAAAAATCATTACTTACAACCTTAGTTACAACAGACAAACAATAACTCTACTTTTGTGGTAAAAAATACTTTAAAAATAGCTGAATTGATTACTTTTTATATAACACAGACTTGAACACTAATGGTAAAATCAGACTTGTACACATATGGTAAAATGAGACTAATACACGTATAGTTAAATCGGACTTGTACACTAATGGTTAAATCAGACTTGGACACTAATGGTTAAATCAGACTTGTACACCTATGGTAAACAGACTTGTTCACTAATGGTTATTAAACAGATTTGTACACTAATGGTTAAACCAGACTTGGTCACTAATGGTTAAATCAGACTTGGACACTAATGGTTAAATCAGACTTGTACACCTATGGTAAACAGACTTGTTCACTAATGGTTTTTAAACAGATTTGTACACTAATGGTTAAATCAGACTTGGTCACTAATGGTTAATCAGACTTGTTAAACCAGACTTGGACACTAATGGTTAAATCAGACTTGTACACCTATGGTAAAACAGACTTGTTCACTAATGGTTTTTAAACAGATTTGTACACTAATGGTTTAAATCACTAATGGACTTAGGGCTCACGGTTAATGGTTAAATCATGGCACTTGGACACTAATGATTATGTAATACTAATTTGCTTGAAACACGCGTTGTGATTGGTTGTTTATTTCAATGAAGGGTTCTTTAACCAATGAAAATACAGGTAACATCAAAGACATTTAAACGTGGCATACAACCAAATCACAAGTGTGGGAATACTTCACGTTTTGAATGTTTTAATTGTTTGAAACAAGATAACTTTAGTCAATAACTATATTTATTTTATTTTATTTTAAACAAGAAGTTTATTACTTTGTTATTTTTTGTTACATTTAACAACCTGTTCTGTTGAATAAAATGGATAGAAATTTGTGTCAGCAAAATAGTACTTTCTACAATGTCCTTAATCCTTATTATCCTTTGATGTATATAAAGATGTTTTATTTAAATTCTCAAAATGAAAACCGAACCGAAAAAACCGAAAACCGAGAATTTATTTTCTGAACCGAACCGAAAAATGTCTGAACCGTGGCAGCCCTACTAATGGTTAAATCAGACTTGGACACTAATGATTAAATCAGACTTGGACACTAATGGTTAAATCAGACTTGTACACCTATGGTAAAAAGACATGTTCACTAATGGCTATTAAACATATTTGTACACTAATGGTTAAATCAGACTTGGACACCAATGCTTAAATCAGACTCGGACTCTAATGGTTAAATCAGACTTGTACACTAATGGTTATTCAGACTTGGACACTAATGGTTAAATCAGACTTGGACACTAATGGCTAAATCAGACTTGTACAGCGTACACCTATGGTAAAAAGACTTGTTCACTTATGGTTATTATTTATTAAACAGATTTGTACACTAATGGTTAAATCAGACTTAGACTTGTACACTAATGGTTACAATAGACTTGTACACTAATGGTTAAATCAGACTTGGATACTAATGGTCAAAACAGACTTGTACATTAATGGTTAAATCATACCTGTAATAGGTACACTTAAGGTTTTAAAAAACAGACTTGTAAACTCATGGTTAAAACTGACTTGTACACTTTAATTAGAAGAGACAAATAATAATGCTTAAAACAGGGCCATCTTTAAAATAATGTTTGCTTGTCCTCTACCGATATGTGTACAACTATGGTGAAAACAGACTTGTACACCTATGGTAAAAGAGAGTTGTACAGTAATGGTTAAATCAGACCTGTACACCTATGGTTAATCAGATTTGTACTCTTATGGTTAAAGCAGATTTGTACACCTGTAATTAAAAAAGACTTGTACACCTGTAATTAAAAAAGACTTGTACACCTGTAATTAAAACAGACTTGTGCATCTGTAATTAAAACAGATTTGTACACCTGTAATTAAAAAAGACAAATCATAGTGGTCAAAACAGGGCAATCATTAAAATAATGTGTGCTTGTCCTCTCCCGACATGTGTACAACTGTGGTGAAAACAGACCTGCCTACCTTCACCTCAATTTTCAAAAGAGACATATTGTAATTTTTAATATTTTTTTGGATAATTATATGAATTTTCATAAAACATTACTTATTTGGGAAAACAAAGAGAGATAACTCTAAAATTTTGGTAAAACTTGTGTTTTTTACTATAGAAATCAATGGAAAAGCTTTGTCACAAAAATTCCTTTTTACAGGTAATATAATGGTTAAAGCAAAGCTTTTTGTACACCTGTAATTCACAAAAAACAGACTTATTTTCCACCAATTTCAAAGCGATATACAAAAAACATTATATTTTATTGAAATATTTATGTTTTATTTATTTGCCTAAAACATAAGAAAAGATATAAGGAACATTTAATCATATCCAAGACTATTTCAAAATACGGTGATGCTTGAAATCGATTTCAATGGAAAAAATTGTCTACCCCCCTTTTTTCAAGAGCTGGAAAAAAATGTTTAGCGCTGGTATTCAGACGATTTATCAATTACCATTGAACTGTTCTTTGTAATAAACAAAGATTTTATGGCCAAATTTCTATTTATATTGAATTAAATGGTTCCAAAATGAGGCGGGAATCGAGAGTTAGCGTGCGTGTTTCTTTATGGCGTCGGTAGGTAATAGGTAGGTGGGAAAATCTTTTTTCCTGAAAATTATATATATCACATGTCGGTGGGAAAAGAGGAATAAAAAAAAAATATTGTGTCCTAGAATGGAGAGAGAGAGACGCAGACCTGTGAAGAGGACATAAAAGACGCCCGGACCTGGAAATTTCAGAGGTGGGACCCGGTGCCTAGAAGTAGTAAGCATTCCCTGTAGACCGGTCACACTCGACGTGAGCTCTAGCTAGGTACAGATCATGTAGACGGAACATTCCGTAGTCAAAATCAGTATTTAAAAAGGCCTAATAATTGGTATGAAACAATCGGACAAAATACAAATATGATTTTGATTTCGGAATTCAGTGACTGACACTGGAACATGTAAAGAGGCCGTGGTTTGGGATATTTTATACCTGTTACAGTCCGAAGAACAAAATAATCTTAGATGTGTTTGAAATACAGGCGTAACATACATGTATGCTTCTTGTAATTAAAAAATCATGCAAATGACTTCAAGTTATTACATTCCATGGCTTTGCCCATTCCGTCCCCCGGCCAAAGGCCTATGCACAATCAAACATCAACGGGGTAAGGGATTTAGGCAGTACCCAAACCTGCTGCATCATGTGTCCATATCAAAAGACCCCTATCTACATACTAGAAAAACAATACGAGCCCCTGAGGGTAAAACACAACATGGACGTTTATATTGTTTTATCTCGCTTAAATAACCAATATTTTAATTTGTCATTTAAAAAAACCCAGATATGGTGTTATTATACATACGATCTATTATGTATACAACTTGATCGAGAATCGACGTGTATACTATAATTATGAAAGAGTGCTCCAGTACCTCAAAAAGTTCACATTATTTAAATATGTGCAGAAATAAAATCAATAGTCCTATAGGCAATTTAAAAAAATACATGAATACTGCATTAAAACAAAAGGAATGTATTCATTAATGAATGAGACATCGTGATTTCTGATTGGGAATTCTGGATACATCTTTTTCCAGCGAAGCTGTGTTTTAAGTTGACATAGAACCTCTCCGTTTCAGTCGTCGATACTATATTCCCTATAGCAACACCAGCCTAGTTCATCAAACCGTCCATTTCGACTCTGCATGGTCTCCAGGAATGGAGGTTTTCTTTTTTTTTTTTTATTAATAAAATAAAGAAACCTCCGGATATATTGTATGACTAAGCGTTTTGCTGCTTACAAATAACAACAGATGGCAATTTTTCTTCATTATCTGTGATGAAGATGGACGTATCACAAGTCCCCAACACCGAACAATTTACGTACGCTGTCGAGTGGTAATTCTGGTATAATGGACCGCCATCAGGTGCTCTACATATAGGTCGCATCGATTTTCAACATCTGTGGATACCGATTGGAAAATACTTATAAATTTGCTATAGATATCATCTGCTGTCATTTTGCGCAACGACTAGTGATGAATCGGTCTAACGCAGAGACCAATGTCTGTAACGTCAGCTAGTTCGTAACTCGGCACCTCACTCGGAAAGATGGCCAATCCAGAGTGCACAGCGTGAGGACAACTTCCTAGCCAGCAAAAAACGGATTTATTTCACTGATGTTTTAATGGATTTAATAGGGAAACTCAGCAAATACTTAAACAAAGTGATGAAAGACACTGTGGATGAATAACTCGGCGTTATTTTTGACGTCATGTCGGTATTCCTAAGTTGCATTTTAATTTTGTTGTCATTTGTGCATTGTTCTGGGAACGATATCGTTGCTATTATAGACCAAGACATTTATAATCTGCATTTCCGGACCTTCTACCTATCGGTGGAGAGACCGGAAATTAATTTGACTGGCGTCGTCTATCCGACGTACACGGGTTTAGATGATCAGCTGCATGGTCTGTGTTCGTACCTCACCCAGCACCAGACCCGGGCGGTGCTCGTGATAGGCACTCAGCAGACGATAAACATTGTGTCTATGGTAGCAAATGTACTCGGAATACCGACCTTAGCCTACATGAAGGACGCAAAAACAGTCTACGAGAAGGTAATATTAGATTTAACATTTTTTTCTTTAAAAGCTGAAGTTTATTTTGAAAAAAAGGTAGTTAATATTTTTCGAAATTTTCTGTCTAGCCATGATCAATGTCTTGCTTTTAACTTAAGTGAATCTAAACCTAACGTCTTATTACCAGAGCTGCTGGTTGGACAATATCTATTTGAAACCTTATACCCAAAGTAATAAAAATGCATAGCAGAATATGAAATATGTAACAAGTTGTGACGGATTTATTTTTTTTTTGTCCATGGTCAAAATATTGTCAAGACTGGTATTGTTTTCAGTTTTCTAAACATTTTTTTTTTGTTCCCTAAATCACTTTTCATGAAAGTTTTCTCTGTTCCACCAATTCTATCCAAATATGTTGTCCATTTGCCTATATCGATATAGCTTCTGCTTGTCAAATGAAAACAATTTCCAATCTGTAAATGACAACTGCCTCAGAGCAGTAATTAATTTCATTTGGATAAAAGCTAAACTAGATGTTGTTTTAAGCGACTGAGCTCAAGAAAAAATATTTGAATTGTGCATTATTTAAGGACATCCTCTCCTCATACAGGAAGGATAACTCTTTAAATTATTATTTAATCAAAATGTTTAAAAATAAAAAATTGAAATTCTGGTAAATTGAAATTCTTTTATGCAACAATTTTAATTTCAATTATCTCAATGAGTTTAAAGGTTCCTTTAAGTCTTAAAAACGTTCTTATAAAAATTTGATATTTGTTCCCCATAAAAGTATCTAATTTTTTTTAAAAAAGAAATTGAATTTTCTTTAATCTAGTCTTGGAAACTAATGTTTATCAACATAAAATGAAATTAGAAGTGATTAATGGTGTTTTGCAATGATTAAAAATACTTTATACACTATAGAATATAAAATAATTGCAGTAAACTGAAGAAAGTACCGTATAAAATAAATATAAAATAGGAAATGCTTGATGCGTTGTTTTTTTTTTCATTTCCTGAAAATTTATTTAAGATATATGCCATATTTTAATCAATTTACCAATTTTAAGCATGTCCTAATGTTTGGCAACCTTCTGTTAACAGAAGGACATTATAAAAGACCACGATTGTTGACCTATACACCCCCTAAAACCTTAAGAGAAAGGCCCACCAGTACTTTATGATAACCGTAAAGAAAATGTAAGTAATTCAGATGTAACGAGTAAAGAGACAATAACATTGTATAGAGGTGTTCCCTAGAGATAAAACAGGGATTACACTGAGAAGCTGTTTTATAAGTTGATAGCGCAAGGGTATGCTTTTGAATGCTACGATAGACACATACATATCTGCGAAAAAGTTAGTGATGAATTTATTCAGATTTTTTTCAAAGATTATAGAATTAGATGTATAGTTATGTAAAGGCTAGAAGTACAATGTTGATGATTGTTAGACCATTATTTACACACTGAATTGTTGATGGATTTTCCCGTTTTTTCCCCAAGCATTTGGAGCAAACGGTGGGGGTGACCGGTCGGGCAGAGGATGCTCACTCCTCCATAGCACCTGATCCCACTTCTAATGTTCTGGAGGTCTGTGTTTGCTCTGCTCCTATTTTGTAATGTTAAATGGACTTTTGAGCTCGAATACTGTACATTATCTCGGCTGATTTCATCTAGCTGTATAGTTTATGTTAAGTCTAGAAACTTGTATTTCTAACTTTCCTCTATTAGATTTAGTCCAATTTCACATTGATTTCTTTCAAGACTGTAAGGGGATTCACGGATTCGTAAACTTTAAGGTCCTCATGCAATTATAGACGGGTTTTGCAGACGTTAATTGGCGTTTTTTACGAGAGAGTGGTACAGAGAATTGAATGAAATATAATTGGAAGAAGAGATCTCCATCCTGTACAGAGAGGGGAATTCATTATGTGTAAACTGGAGAGGTTTCACTGGGATGTCTTCATTATGTGCTGTACTGCAAAGAAAGTATAGAAATGATAGGCAAAGGTGTTTTATACAAAGGAACAAAGATTTACACAAAAGTGATACAGTGAGAGGGTTTGGTCTACAGAGATCGGTTTGTACTATTCGTATGGATGATTTTTACAAAACACACAGATATCAGTTTACGAAAATCTTTCAAACACAATTTGTGTCTGATTGATGAAAAACACGAAGACCATGATTGGTTGAAAATTGTATATTTGTGTGTCCCTTAACTTCTTACGGCTGATTTAGTACCAATATAGCGGCAGTTTATGTGGGACTAGGGAACATGGAGTCTAATATGAGAGAGTGGTGGGGAGATAGTAGGGGGAGATCAGTGCAGCGTGAGGCAGCTTCTCCTATAAATCATTCATTTGATTCATCACCCTAACCAGCTAATCAGAATTTCATACTGTAAAAATATTTCCGCAATCTGTCTTTGATATTGATTATATAAAGAAAGCTATTCCCAAGGAATGAAAACGGCACTTGAATAAACTCTTCAATAATTAACATCGGTTAAACAGTAGGGAAAAATCCTAAAATAGTTTTGCATGAAGACATTTGTTCAAGTAGTACATTTGTCAGTAGATTTTGATGAGCGAAAATTCTTCAAGATGAGCTTAAGAGAGGGAAACAAATTTGAGAAAACATTAACCCACCAAACATCTTAAAAGTAGTTTAACCCCCACCCCCACCCCCTAAAAAATTAAATAGATAAAGAGAGAATAAGATATCCCAGCTTTCTTTAAATCGATGCAAATAACAATATAATATTGTTCATTTTGAACACACTTGATAAAAGTAAATGCCTTTAAGAAATGAGTGAACTTCATAAGCGGAGAAAAATGCCCATACTTCCACAAGTAAGAAGTTGAAAAATTTAGGTTCATTTTAAAATTTTCTGTGATAGGTCAGTTAACATTATGATTAGTGTATACTTCATGTAAAATCCACAATTTGCTGCAATCTCATATGTATACTGAAATTAATAATCTTTGAAATAGGAAACATACACAAAAGAGGACAAAATCTATCCAGCCTCACTCTATAACGGAAAGGAAAAAATCCCTCGTAAAATAGATGGAATGATTTTGACAAATTCTGATCTCAGTTCACGATTCGCTGATTGCAATTTCAAACTAGCTTTTAAAATCTTTCAATACTCTATATTGGTTAATTGGTAAATATACAATTGTGGCGATTAATAGAGAACAAATCAATTTTAGTTTACGACTGTTTTGACATTTATTTCTAACTATACAAATGAAAAACAATTGGCTTTGCCGCCATGCAATCTGTCCTACAACCTGAACCAGAGCCGACTTGATTCACCCTGTATGATTTGTTTACCGGACATATTATTGATATGAACTTTATTCAAATAATAAATCGATCCTGCAATCTGAATATTGTTAAAACCACTTTTATGGTTACAAAAATACATTTCAAAATTACCAATTACTAGACAATTAACAATAAATCAAATAACAACCCACTAATTGCCTATTTTATTATTTTTAAAACGATTTTTGTTTCATGACATTAGCCAAAACTGTCAATACCTTACTTGATGCAGGATTGAAACCAGTCCGTTGTCTTCTGCATCATCTAAAAGTATTTCACTGCGAATGTACTGTCTCAATTTCCCTTGTAAATAATCTAATTTCAAGTAAAAAAAATGTTTGAAAAGGTTAACCTTCTAGTTTTATCAATAAAAATGCTTTGTTGAATATTTTTTATTAGCCCCCGCCCCCACCCGCGCACTAAAATTAATTCATAAGAACTGTGATTAATTAAAAGTTTGAAGTTGATTAGCAGTCTGTAAGGCAGAGAGCAGGCAATGTTTTTGATACAAACCGTTATGAAATGATTCATCCGTTAAACATCCCAAACAGCGGGACATTAACATCATGAAACATGCATAGAAATACGTGATTTTAGCCAAGTTGGAGTATCATCTGTAGGCATGTTTAAAAATACGTGATTTTTAGCACCTGTATACATGGACTTTAGCTATGTTGGAGTATCATCTGTATATATGTTGAGATACGTGATTTTAGCTATGTTGGATCATCTGTATGCATGTTAATATTCGAGATATTAGCTTTGTTGGGGTATCATCTGTATGCATGTTAAGATTCGTGATTTTAGCTATGTTAGAACATCTGTATGTATTTTAAGATACGTGATTTTAGCTATGTTGGATCATCTGTATGCATGTCAAGATACGTGATTTTAGCTATGTTGGATCATCTGTATGCATGTTAAGATACGTGATTTTAGCTATGTTGGATCATCTGTATGCATGTCAAGATACGTGATTTTAGCTATGTTGGATCATCTGTATGCATGTTAAGATACGTGATTTTAGCTATGTTGGATCATCTGTATGCATGTCAAGATACGTGATTTTAGCTATGTTGGATCATCTGTATGCATGTTAAGATACGTGATTTTAGCTATGATAGATAAGACGCCGAGGTGATAAGACGTGTTTAAATTTGGCTGGATCATCTGTATGCATGTTTTAAAATATACGTGATTTTAGCTATGTTACAGTGTCATATGTCCAGATACTAGTATGTGATTTAGCTATGTTGGAGTTTCATTTTTATATATGTTTAGATATGTGATTTTAGCTATGTTGGGGAATCATCTGTATACATATTTAGATATGTGATTTTAGCTATGTTGGGGAATCATCTGCATACATATTTAGATATGTGATTTTAGCTATGTTGGGGAATCATCTGCATACATATTTAGATAAGTGATTTTAGATATGTTGGGGAATCATCTGCATACATATTTAGATATGTGATTTTAGCTATGTTGGGGAATCATCTGCATACATATTTAGATATGTGATTTTAGCTATGTTGGGGAATCATCTGCATACATATTTAGATAAGTGATTTTAGATATGTTGGGGAATCATCTGCATACATATTTAGATATGTGATTTTAGCTATGTTGGGGAATCATCTGCATACATATTTAGATAAGTGATTTTAGATATGTTAAGGTATCATTGGTATACATATTTAGATTTGTGATTTTAGCTCTGTTTGGGTATCATCTGTATACATATTTAGATATGTGATTTTAGCTCTGTTTGGGTATCATCTGTATACATATTTAGATAAGTGATTTTAGCTCTGTTGGGGTATCATTTGTTTACATATTTAGATATGTTAAGGCATCACTAATATACATATTTAGATATGTGATTTTAGCTATGTTATAGTATCATTTGTTTACATATTTAGATACGTGATTTTATCTATGTTGGGGTATCATCTTATACATATTTAGATATGTGATTTTATCTATGTTGGGGTATCATCTTATACATATTTAGATTTGTGATTTTAGCTATGTTGGGGTATCATCTGTATACATATTTAGATACTTATTTTTAGCTATGTTAGGGTATTATCTGTATACATATTTAGATAAGTGATTTTAGGTATGTTAGGGTATCATCTGTATACATATTTAGATACGTGATTTTAGCTATGTTGGGGTATCATCTGTTTACATATTTAGATATGCGATTTTAGCTATGTTGGGGTATCATCTGTATACATATTTAGATACGTGATTTTAGCTATGTTGGGGTATCATCTGTATACAAATTTAGATAAGTGATTTTAGCTATGTTGGGGTATCATCTATATATATATTTAGATATGTGATTTTAGCTATGTTGGGGTATCATCTGTATACATATTTAGATACGTGATTTTAGCTATGTTGGATCATCTGTTTACATATTTAGATATGTGATTTTAGCTTTGCTGGGATATCATGTTTATGCATGTTTAGATACGTGATTTTAGCTTTGTTTGAGTATTTTCTGTTTACATAATTACTTAATTAGATATATATGATTTTAGCTTGTAGGAGTATATCTAAATAGATGTTTAAACGAAGTGGTTTCAGCTATGATGCTTTATTTTAGCTATGTTGGATTTTTATATCTAAATAACACCTTTAAGCTTTAGATATACATGATTTCAGCTATGATAGAGTAATATCTGTGTACATGTTTAGATACATGCACATGTGATTTTAGCTTGAAAGACATTTAAAAAAAAGAGAGAAGATGTGTTTTTTTCATTTAATAGGAGAATAATATCAAAAAGGTTTTGCATAAGTATTGTCTGATCATCCTCACAGGTAAGCATACTAATTTACGCACAAATCCGACACTCTCAAATAAAAAAATTTATATGCATTTATAAATTATAAAACGTTCTTGAAAAGGTATTTTTGTCCAGTAGGCATTGGAAATCTTTGAGAACTATAGTTCTATTTTTAAGAACCTGATAAAAAAACAACTGCATTTCATTTTCCAAAATCTTTTAATTATTTTGTTATTTTATTAATCCAGGTTCACCATTTTCTCTGCAAATATTTACTTATTGAATATAACGTGCTTTTTCCCTCTCCGTATCACAATCAAAGCTCGGTAAATCCTAGCGCGCCGAGCAAATATTCTGCGCTTTAACCATCTGTTTATATGGTAATTTTGATCTTTATTGAGTCAGTCAATATTTCTCAGTATATCAAGATAACCGCAGTCATGACATTTTATGCAAAGTAAAATAAGAAGACTTGGGTCAGGGAAATCTGATTTTGACATCAGGTGACGTCTGTTACAAAGCACTTTGAAAAATTACGCACTTTGAAAATTTTTTTCAAAGTGCGTTAAAATTTGTGACCAAGCTAACGCACTTTGAAAAAAATAATTTTTTTTCAAAGTGCGTTAATATCGACCATATTAACGCACTTTGAAAAAAAAATTTAAAGATTGATCAATATTCCTTCAAATAATCGGTATGATAAACAACAGATTCTGGTTTGATAACTTTTTTTATGATAAAGTCACAGTAGGACCTGAGATATTGACGTTTTAAATATTTAAGGTTTTGATAAAATAAAAGGAAAAATTAAAGGGTCTTGAAAAAAAGAGTGACGATTGTTTAAGTTCATTAATTCGTTTCTTCTTTTTTTTCTAATTCTAGTCTTTGATAAGTAGATGTAAAGGTGTATAGGGGGCACTAACAGAGGACAGCTTCAAGCAACTTAGCATTTATCATAATAAAAAGGGGCCAATTTGATTGTTCAAAACTATGAAAATTCTTTCTCTCTCATACGTTTTACTGTACTTAAAAAAAATTTGTTTTCATCTGTTTTAATTAACTCATTTACTATTGAAAGTTTTCAACGTCATACCAGTTAGGTAAATACATAATTATATGAATGCTTTGAGTATAGCATAGACATCGAGACTGGACGAAGGCCCAGGGGAGGGGATGGGGGGCTAACCCCCCCCACTTATTTTGGAAAGATATCTACATCGTATAAGCATTGAAAATGCAGCATACCCTTTTTAGGTTTATTGCTCCCCTCCCCCGTTTGTTACCGACACCTATGTATTGGAAAGATAAAGATTTGGACTGAGGGATCTTATAACCGTCTTCTCCTCTTTTCGACGGGAGTAAATCAATTCATTTTTGAGGTTAGGGTTAGGTTTAGTTTTTTTGAAAGATAAATAAGTAAAATAACAAATAAAATCTTTCCATGACTAAAATTTGATATTTTTTTTTCAAAGTGCGTTAAGTGTCTCCATGGTAAAATATATTGATGTAGAATCTTAACGCACTTTGAAAAATTTTTTCAAAGTGCGTTGAGTTGGTCCCAAATTTAACGCACTTTGAAAAAATTTTTCAAAGTGCGTTGATATTGTCCCAATTTTAACGCACTTTGAAAATTTTTTTCAAAGTGCGTAATTTTTTCAAAGTGCGTTGCCACAGACGTCATCGCCATCGTGTCGATAGATCTGAAAGGCGAAATCAAATTCGTTGTCTTCCAGAAAATAATTTTTCTTGGTTTTTCTTTTGGTTTTTATTGAACTCACCATAAATTGAATTGAGTCAAAGAAGGCATTCAAACAAGTTATTTACAACAAATTTAATGTATAAAATAAAGCAATTTATCGAGGAGTCACACACAGTTTTTTTTTATGGAATAACAGTATATAAATGGCAAAATTATTCCCTCTCCCCTTGTTCCTACGGGCCTGCGATTCAAGACAATGACTGGGTGGATCCAGAGGGGTGGGGGGCTTTGGAGGAACATTCAAACGTCAATGCGAATGCATTTGGATCCCATCCTTTACGGCTTACAGAATAAACAGAGAATGCGCTTATAGACATAACGACGAAAATTCTATAACAAAAACATTACAAAATACTACAGTCAGTCAAATTGTCCATGAATGGAACGTGAATAATCTAGATGGGCCGAAATTTAGAAGAATATATTGACCAATGAAATTATCTATTGCAATTATAAACTGACTATGATTATCTACTGACATATATCAATGAAACTTTCTGCATAGGCCCTGGAATTTTCTAAGTAGGCAAGTGAAATCTAATTTTAAAAGCTTAAAAATGTTTGGGTTATTTTTATCAGCTTAACATATAACGTCACTATGCATTGAAGATATTTATGTCTAAAGGAGAAATTTCTTTCCACATTGATGAACGTGGCTTGCTCCCAGCGCTGGTCCTTTTAGCTGATTAATGCCCCTCGAAAAAATATACGATCTTGATAGGAAGCTCAAATGTTTATCCATCAAGAGATATTTTCCAGATATTATAATTGATATACTTGTTTCATTCACTGATTGCCCAATATAAAAGAGTTCATTCCACCAAGTTTCCATGTAATATGTCAGCATATTCATCAGTTAATGTTTAGTTTTGTATTGATTTCTCAGACCCTTTCCTTAAGAAACCATTAAACATTATCAACATGGTCTCTTAAATCAAGGATTTTTATCGATCATTTGAAAACATGTCTCTTTGGAACGAAATTTACTTTATTTCTCATTATTTAGTTTCCGCCAAGAACTGGAAACCCCTTCTTAGAACTTGCTTTTTCAGCAGATAAAGTGTTTTAATTCTCGACTTTTTTGTATTTCTCCACTAACCACGTTAACATCAAGAAAAGCAGTTATACTTTTTGATTTATACATCGAAATGTTTAAGTTAAAAAGATTAATGATTGGTAATTTCGAAAAATAAGTTTTATAAAAATTAAATCAAAAGAAAATTATCTCTCTTGCCTTTAGTATCACCTCAACCAATGAAATAATTGAACATTTTGACATGTTATACTAGTCACAGAAGAGAGGAAGTTCGCAATTCCTAAGACTGTAAAATTCTTATAATCATTTTGTGAATTGACTAGCTTAATCTTATTTCCTCTAAAAGATGAAATTTTATCGAGCCAAAATATAAATTGTGAAATAAGGCGAATTCAATCAAAGGAATACATAAACTTATTAACATTAACATTGAAGTGTATTAATGTAAAACTAAAGTGTATGGTTAAATACCCTAACTCTTTAACGTTAAACCCAATGATTTCGCCAACTCAGCAGATGCCATTAGCGGTAACCATTACCAAATTCAACAAAATTGATGAATGCGACCTTTTCCTGAACTGTTACATACTTGTGAGTAAAGATGAGGTCATTGTCAGAGAACAATAATCATCAAGAGATATTGCAGCCGAGCTAAGTTAGAATTCCCAAGATGGTAAATTAGCACATATCATTCGAGCTATATTATAATTAATATGTCTATTAGAGGTATAATCACAAGTCGTAAATGTATACGTTAAGCATGATCAATGTCTTCATCAGTCATTGCCATATAGAGAGTCTAAAGGCAAGGGAAAACGTTCACAAGAAGCTGATTGGCGGAATGATACCACGACGCAACAAATTGTGTATAACGGTCGTCTAAGGAGACGAAGACAGAATATATCGTTCACGACACAGACTTATTAATTTCTGAGGTTATTATTCACTTTGACACCGGACTAGTGTTTTAGTTTTTGTACTATATATTATATTATGATAGTCACACCTTCCTATTTAACCGTTTCACGAATCCCTGTGAAATGACCCTTACATCATTGTCAACATACTTCATCGTTGATGAGGTGCACCTTTCTTTATAACACTTATCTATGACTTATGCCTTAGCTGAAACTGACAGACATTGAATTTGATTACTTCCTTTTGACTTAATAATTGTTTTAAAGTTAAAATTGATATTTGAAATATAAAGCTGGAATAAATTGTAACTTTTATTTTCTAATTTACAGTATTAAAAGATTTCATATTTACATGTATCCTTGATAATAAAAGAATAATAATAATTTTTGAGCAGTTAATACTGGATCCTTTATATTTCATACGTGCATTATATGTTACAAGGCCATCCTTCGAATACCAACAATATTGACCTTTTAACATTGACCTTGAAGTTTGACCTTCTTCTGAAAAACTTTAACTTTGGTCATAACTTTTGAACAGTTTTTACTTGGGCCTTTTTATTTCACAGGTGCATTTCTTATGAAAAGACCTTTCCTTTGGTACCTTTAACTTTGATCCTTTGACCTTGACATTGGAGTTTGACCAACATTCAAAAAACCTTGGCAACAACTTTTTGATGATTAGTGTTTGGGCTTCTACATTCACAGTATTTTCCTTGAAACAAGTCCTTTCTTTAGGTAACAAATTTTTATCCCTTGACCTTGGAGTTTGACTTGCATTTGAGAAACTTCAACCTTCGCAAAACACCTGTCACAAGGGGACATCACTGTTTCACAAACACATCTTTTTTTTTTAAACAAATCTAAGATGATCATTTCACCCCGGGAAACACAAAACCCAAAAATAATAAAATATTTCAATTTGCTTATTCGTGAAAATATTCATTTTATGGATACATACCTCAAACAAATTTTCTTATCTGTCACAAAGAAGAGTTACACTGATATTTTTTCAATATTTCTTTCAGCGGAAATGTAATTTATAAATTTTAGTTGAGTTGAGTAGAATATTAAATTACGAAAATATCCACAGAAACTTTGAAGTAGAAAAAATGAATACATTTTATAAACTTTGAAAAAAAAAACACAAAAAACAACAAAACAGTGAACTGTAAAGCTTGACTTGGCCATACATTAAGTTGTTTAAATAAACAAATATCACTTCTAATGTGAGAAAAGCACCTAATTTCGCAAGGATATCTGAAATTTTGAAGAAAAATGTTTGTGTTATTTATCCTTAAAAATCTTTTAGAAGTACATCTAAGATACATAGTCATAAAGCATGTATAGCTTCATTAAAAATCGCCAGAAAATTGGGGGTCAGTGTGCTGACGGTGCAGTAAACTTGACCTTTTTTCACTTGTAACTCTTAAGTTAATTTCTTTATTCTTTATACTTAGATGATATATATGGAGATGACGAACAGTATTTAAGCTCCAACGTACATAAAACAATACAAAATAGGAGCAGGGCAAACACGGACCTCTAGAACATTAGAGATGGGATCAGGTGCCAGGGAGGAGTGTCCAGAGGATTCCCTGCCGGCCAGTCGCACCCGCCGTATGCTCTTTGTCATGATTGGGAAATAACGAAAAAAAAATCCGTCGTCAATTTAATGTGTAAATAATGGCATACAAATTAGTAACAATTAGTTTGAAAAACATCAGTCAGCATTTGTCTCAATGATAAATGTACATGTATTTGCTAACAAGGTTATTGTATCAACCATAGAACTTTCGAAATGATGACGTTCAACGAGACTGCTGATATTCTTGTTTCATCAACATGTTTGTTAATAATTAACCTCGTTTTGGAAATTGAACATACGTAGAGCATGCTCTTGCGTACCAAATCAACTGAGATGTATAAACCCCGTGTACAGGTGATGAAGGTATATTGCTGCATAAGTAAGGAAAGTTGACGATAGAAAAAGTTAGTCATCACGTTTATCATAGAGTTTGGTTGTTAGATTTCCATTAACGTCTTTTTCAAGCAAAATATCCAAATATGAAACAGATATGTCAGACTCTGTCAAATCTTTTATCTCAAGCTCACCGGGATATATCTTATCGACATAAGAATGGAAAAAACATTAATTTTGAAATAAAAATAATTATTAATTGACAGTACGCCGTCGATTTATCTAAATGTCGAGTTGAAGGCCACAGCAAGTGTTTTTTTTCCTTTCACGAATAAGATTTTAGACGAATTCTGCTACATATGAATCAAGAAAGGTCTGCTAGTAACAGGGCGCAATTGGTACCTATGGGAATTCCAGTAGATTGTTGGAAGCCGTGGTCTCCAAAAACCACATAGATATTGTCAATCAGAAACTTGAAAATCTTTTTCATGTCAACTTCAAAGTACGTGTGTGTAAAATCAGAATGTTTTTTGACAAAATAATTTTGCAAATGACCAATTGCAATGACAGGGTTAGTCAAATTAAAAATTCCATTTTTACTGAAAAAAGCAGTTGTCATTGAAATAAAAAAGCCTGGATTCTAATTCATCGTGGGGAAGGGTTGTGTAAAAAAGATGATTAGCCGTATGTTTTTTATATCGTTTATCTTGGTACAATCTTCTGATTTCAATTTTTCCAAAAGTTCACTGGAATTTTTAAGTATCCTCGTCTGATTTACACCACTTCTCGAATATATCTATTATTCCAAGCACATAATAACTGAAAATATTTTCTGAAGAAATATATTTGGGCTAAAGATGTAACAAATGTTTTGAAGAATTCCACCACAAGCAATAGTCCTCAATGAGTCTTGTTTCTTTACGGCTTCTTGAACAGTTCTTCAATTGAAAATTGTAAAGTTTACATTGTTGGATTCAAATATGTTATAAATGAAATAATTTTATTGTAAAACATTGCTCTGTTTGCTCAGATAAAGAGATTACCCAAATGCCTTTTGCTCAAATTTACAAAATTGATTGGTTGTTTTTGGAATTCTTTGATGGCGTACTGAAATCTAAAATCAAACATCTTACATCGTTAACGTTGTTCATCTTGATCCTCGATTCGTTTCTGGACTAGATTTAATGAAGAGCGTCTGTGTGAACTAGATTGTCTTCATTCTTCCTGGTTTTATTGCTCTTTATTTTGTTCCAAATAGCTATGCATCTTTTTGTCTCCTTGGATTCTTTTTCTTCCATTTCAAAGACCGGTAGCTGCCCTTAACGATATCAAAATCTCCGTATAATTGATAGACGGAATCCAAAAAGATCGATGCTTTCAATGCTCCTTGCAGTCTTATAGTAAATCTTCATCCTAACCAACACCACTGGCCACTTGGAGCCAAAGTGAAAACAAAATAAACTCACTCTTGGTCTGATCACGTGATTAAGGTTGTCATTCTTTATGTTCTGATAATCATCAGTTTGTAACATTAATATTGCCTTCAACTTTATCTAATTAATCTGTTTATCCTTATATTTTTGCTATAGCAGACTATTTTAATTGAATCATTTTCATGAAGTATCTCCAAAATTAATTTAAAAAAATCTATAGAACAATTTGAATACTAGTAACTGGTAAATGGGAAGGAACTGTGTTTCCTACTATGTTCTTTTTCACGCTTATTAGAGTATTTATAAACTTTTAAACGAATAAAGAAATCAATTATTTATTACAGGTTAGATCAAATTAAGAAAATTGAAACAAACTTTTAAATTTCAAGCTCCATTTTAATACTTATAGACTGTGAGATATAATCTCATGAGCAAATGGTCTTTGACGATGGAATCCAGCTATAAAAAATGTACTTTGTGATAATTATCCACCCAAATTTTCTTCTTTTAATTTCTATCGCCACGGTAATTCAGTCGAAAGCTCAATCGGAAGAACCCTCACTGTGATCAGAAGGTAAAAAGTAGGCAAGTGTTCCTTCGCTTAGCGCTCGGTACTTTGAAGTGAAAGTTGCGGGTCCTTCGGTTGAAACCGACAGGTAATGACAAGATAAAGATCCCTCACTGCACAATAGCTCTAAATGCTGAGTAACGATCTGAAGCCCTTCACCGGTATAAAATGTATGGCGAGGTCTCCATATGAGTGAAAGATTTTCGAATCGGGCTTAAAATAGCGCACAAGCAATCATTTATCATCTTTTTATGGATATTGCATAACGAGGATAGTATGTTGCTGGTTGAAACAGGATTTTTATTCAAAATTCAAAGAGCTTGTTCTGCCCTCAGTACAGTACATGATGAAATCTAAGGACTTTGCACATAAACTACACTTCAGCGATTCTTATCGTATTATCAAATCAGGGATTATTTCAAACCATGAACTACTTACTTAAAAAAAAAGAATAAGGAACACATTAAACAAATTTTGCAGATGCAACTAAGGAATAAAAAAAGGGAAAAGAAGTTTTCCTCATCCAGTAGTTAAGTTGTAGACATCACAAACGTCCAGTGCAAAAATCTTTTAGAATTAGCATTCAGACTTTAATTTTTTTGTGATATTGTACCAAGAACTTATCTTTACTCTCATGTTTATTAAGTGCAAATGATTCATTTGCCAAATTTTCTATGTCATACATTACACGTTTTTGAATGGTTATAGTTACTTCAAGTTTTCTAATAATTGTATCTCTTTGTAGACACGACAAGATCTTTTATTGATTCTCGGTCATTCACACGAGGAGACAGCTAGAGCGGTGCTAACTTTCTTCCGGGCCAATTTTTGGTATAGGTTTCTGATAATTACAGAAGATCAATCACTAAATGACGGATTCTTCGGAAAAGTGATTTCACAAAACCAGACAGAGCTGTGGCATGTATCCTTACTAATCGTCAGCAGAAAGGCTACTCCCGAGGAGCTACGAAGGCAGATATGCCGAGTCCTGACGGAAGACATGATTGTTCTTCTCCACGTGGACCCTAAGATGGCAATATTACTTTTTACGTCACTACCGTGTAAAATTGCAAACCAATCAAACATAATAAAATGGTTTCTGACAGAAAAAGTTTATACTCAGGATACATCCTTGTTAAAGTTTTACCCCGCTAGTACTCTTGCCATAGTAAAGGATGGCGTGATGTCATTGGATGACGTAATATCAGACAGTGTGTCGTATTTGAATTTCGTTATTCACAGCGCACGTCGTGATGGTATTTTGCCTAGTGCTTTTCGGAAAACCTGTTTTGATGAATCTCTTTTTGACCTGACGTATGGAGAGCGTTTTTATAGGTAATTATGTTCCCCAAACGAAGTTGGGGAACATATTGTTTTTACTCTGTTTCTTATTAAGGTCTTCCGTCTTCACGGAAGACCTTATAGTGATTCTACTGTTTCTTATTATTCTTATTATTATTATTTTTTTTGACAAAATTTTGTGCAGGCGATTTCTCGAAAACTATTCAGTAGTTTTTCATGAAACTTTCACAAAATATGTGTCATTATATGAAGTTGTTACATCCGAAGAGTAATTTGGAAAATTCGCTTCCGGTGCCAAGTTGTGGACAATTTCCTGATTTTAAAATGCGTTTTTGTCGCGCACTTTTATCAAAAATGGCTAAGGATATGAACTGGAGACTTATTGGAGATGATAGATCATGACTTTGTGGATTGCAGAATCGTCTTTTCGTGCGTCGTCAGTACTTCCGGTCGTTACGAGATGCAAATTTAAAAAAATCGTATTTTGTAACTTTTTTGTTTTTCAGTATTTTTCATTTTTATTTGGTATGGTAATAGAAGCCCTCTTATAATGCTTACTATTTAATTTGTTTGAATGTTGATAAATCTAAAGTCTAGATATTTGCATTCAAAAATCTGAAGCGGGTCCAAAATGGCGGCTGTGTCTGTCAACTCCGCCATTTCGCGAGTAGGGGTATATGGAGGCAGCTGAGCGTTTGATTAAACCATTCTGACATAAGGATACATGAAATGTAAAAAACTACTTCGACTCTCACGTAGTGAAATGGTTGGAGGAGTTACCTCCCGTTACTTGTTTATATTATAATAGATAATCAATGTAAATATTGTAATTAATTGGTCAATTGACTAAAGAATTATACAAGTATTATTGATAAATGATGTTCTGTTAGAAAATATTAATAGTGTTGCCAAAAGAAAGACAGTCTGTTTTATTTTATCAATATGATATCTGACAACTTATGATCATTGATTAAGTTGAGGTACAAGGGGGCAGTACAGCAAACTGGGTTGTGTCTTCACTTTGATACAGAAACCAATTGGTTTATCGATCAAATAAGATTGTGCAAAGTTGCCGTAGTCAGTGACTAGTTGAAATGTAGCTGTGTGACAGTAGCTATAGGTTTGTCATTAGGACAGAGAAGCTCTTACAAAGTTAAATCATACTGTGTAAGTATATTGTAGCCACTTGGCTAGAGTTATATAGGCAACTTGGTAAGCAGTTATACACCAGGCAGATGTTAAAGGTTAAATCAAGAGGCACCAGGCAGATAGATGTTGACTTTTATAGTCAGTTGCACGAGTATAGTGAGGCAATTATCATATGGCACCAGGCAGGTGCCGGTATTAACTGAAGATAAATAATTATACAAAGCACTTAGGTCATTTGATTTAAAGACACCAGGCAGGTGTCATATTATTATCTGTATATATTGCATTCAATCATATCCCCAGTAAAACTCGGTAATCCGAGCACGGACCTACTGACCGCTCAGATCCGACACGTTACAGTAGTACGTTGCAATTGAGTGTCAATCTTATAACTTAATTTCCGTTTCACTGCTTTAGTGTAACTGGGCTAGATACGATATGTAATGTGAATAATGTGTTACATATACTTTCTTAACGTCAAAATAAAATAAAGGCGCTAAGAATGTTTTATTTTTAAAATTTAATTGATGCTATCATACCTATCTAATAGATCAGTCCAAGGAAAAGGCGCGAATATTTACTGGTGGGGTTTGGCGCGAAATTATGAATGCTTTTTATAATTCTTAGATAGGTGAACTGTTGCAAAAGTACCGTGGTATACACAAGTATATTTAGAGCAGTACTCCCAATAGCTTAATGTTTAGTGCGTTGGGGATATAAAAGTAAAAAAAAAGCGCATTCACGTTGGCGACATGGTTTCAATCCTCCTTGTGACCAAAATTTTGAATCTCTTTTCAGCTCAATTTTACGTGGGTTTCTTTTCCTAAAACGGACGGAAGACCTCTCGTTGCTCGCAACGAGATCGTATCTAGTTATTATTATTATTTTTCTTCTTCTTCTTCTTCTTCTTCTTCTTCTTCTTCTTCTTCTTCTTCTTCTTCTTCCTGGAACTTTTTTGTCCGGGAATGATCTTGTAAACTGTTCGTCCGATGTAGGTAAAACCTTTTTAGGGTTAGTAGACATGTTATGTAGATTTGCGGAATCAAGGTCATTTTGCGTGCACGTGCTTGCAAGAGCGTGCACGTGCAACATATGAAATGACCAATATAATAGATATAGCCACAACTGTTCTATTTTTAGATGAAATGCTTTGAAACTCATAATGTGAGGATATATTAGTAGTATAGACATGACGACATGGTGAAAATAGCAAGATCTCACGCGCATGCACGTGCACTTTGCTCTGATTGGCTGCAACTAAAGTCTCAATATCTTTCTTGTTTTTTGACGAAATCCTTTGAAATTTTGAACATAGCCATGTATTAGGATATCCTAAAACATGAAATAAAGCAATTATCATGAAAACACGTGCATGCACGTGCGCTGCAATCTGATTGGCTGAAACTTTAAACAGCTATATCTCCCTTGGTTTTCAACCAAACAGGATGGGATTTGGAACATAGATAGATATAATGGACTTCTACAAGAAGGTATGGTCACCATGCACATGCATACACGTGTGTGTACATGTGCTACAATCTGATTGGCTGAAACTTTAAACAGCTATAACTCTCTTAGTTTTCACCCAAACGGGGTGGAATTTAGAACATAGATAGATGTAATGGACTTCTACAAGAAGGTATGGTCACCATGCTCATGTATGCACGTGCGTGCACGTGAAATGAGTAAAATCAAAAATACACTTGAATGAGCGTATTTTTAAAATAATTTTGGATCAAATACTTTAATATTCAGTGTATTAAAATATTGATTGTGCAGACAAGATGATAAGGTCATGAATCAAATGCATTCACATGTGCACGCGTGAAATGCTAAAGTTTAAATGATTTTTGTACACTTCTTTGTAAATGATGTTACATGTAAAATCTCAGATGCATAGAGTTTGTCTTATTTAATGAAGCTTACAGGGAATATGGCACCAAAAGGGAGTTGGGGAGCGTTTGGGGAACATCTGTAACGGTCCCCGTTACAATTAACACTAGTTATTTGTGAAATATTCATCGTAATGTGAAACGCATTCAAGCGTCAAATGAACGAGTCTAAAATGATTTTGCTTTCAATCAAAATAATCATTTATATCATTGATTCATTTATTATTTTAAAAAGCGACAGGACCAAATCTCACGGGAGAGATTAAGGCTATCTGAGCTTTTTGGAGATCAATAAAGTGTATTCTATATTAATTGCACGAGGCGCGGTAGTTTTCCAAAAATGGAAACATCATAGCAAACTTTACATTTAGTGAGAGCTTTGCATTTAGTTTTCTGGTATTATTTTCGCTACGACGATTAGTTGCTGAATTTAAAAGATTCAAAATACTTAAAACAAATTTATCTATTCGGCTGTTATTGTAAAAATAGTAGATTCAATCTCAAGGTAATTTCAACTTGCAGGCATTTCAAGGAAACTACATACCAAGGATTTTCTGTTTTATTCGATTTTACTCCCGACGGCTACTTAACTAATCAAGGCTTCAAAATAAAGGCACTTAAAAACTATAGAAATAATACGGTGTGGAAGGAAATCGGATACGTTCAAGGCGAGAACGTCCGTCCACGAGGAATCCTTTGGCCTTTGCAACAAACCCTTGATCTACAAAATGGCCGTGTTCGATATCGTGTGGTAACTAATCCTGTGAAACCTTTTATAATGGTAGACGATGGAATTGAAGATACACATATATGTATTCAAAGCACACGTTGTATCAAAATTTTAGTTGCTGATAAAAATCAAACCTTGGATATTATCCAGAATTTCGAAAATAACAACGATACAATTGGCTTCGAACTTAAGTGTTGCCGTGGATTTGCCATAGATCTTTTGAACAAACTTTCCTCTGATCTAGAATTTGAGTTCGTATTGTATATTGTACATGATACAACTTACGGAAAAAAGATGACCAATGGGTCCTGGGACGGAATGGTGCGGGACCTGACTAATGGCATTGCTGACATGGCCATAGCGGCATTTAGTATAACCGGAAGTAGGATGAGCGCCATTGATTTCTCCTATCCGTACTATTTTTCACGTTTCACGGTCTTGTACATACAACAGAATCAAAAGACTTACATGTACGCATTTATTGAACCCTTCTCCGTCGAAGTTTGGTGTACGATCTTTATCAGCGCCACTATATCTGCTGTAGGCATGTCGATGTTTGAATGGAATAGTCCTTTCGGTCTAAATCCTTGGGGAAGGAAGCGGAAACAAAACTACACGTTAGGATCGGGTATGACGATGGTTTACTCCTTGTTGTTCGGACATACAGTCAGTACCAAGTCCCCAAAATCTTGGCCAAGCAAAGTCCTCCAAAATTTTTGGGCTTCTGCCTGTATCTTCATCATTGCTAGCTATACGGCAAACTTGGCAGCTTTCCTAGCGGGAAAACACAGCGGTATAGATTACAGCAGCGTGTTCGATTCAAGGGTGAGTTTTAACCTTTATAGAAATCTTCAAAGGGGAGTAATAAGTGGTACGTTGTATGAGACATTTTGTCTACTGTGGTCTAAGATCAGACTACATGTACCTCGATCAATAAAAAGGTTCCACAAAATTGTATTTAAAGCTGAAAATTTGTAAATGAGTGGACCTTGATGAGTTACAGATCGTTTGCATTTTGGTCCGCTTCAATGATTTTTGCTGGAATTGTAGTCATTTTTATTTTTAGGGGGTTATTTCACTTGCAGGTAGGAACTAGTATAGTAATACTCACAGAAAAATTGCTTGAAATAATTTCCATTTCTTTATCGCCTTCGTAAACATTTTAAAGAAGTTTTGATCGACCAAGTCGATTAGATAATAGAAGGCAACTGTTCCTTCGCTAAGCGCTCGAGCTCGGTCCTTTGCAGTAAAAGTTGAAGGTCCTTCGATTGAAACCGACAGGCAATGGCAAAATAAAGACTCCACGATAGCCCAAAATGTTTAAAGATTTGTAACCCTTCACCGGTTATTGGTCCTTTACAAAATTAATTTGTTATAACACATTCTGATTCTCAATCGCCCTCTCCCCTAGCTTTTGTACTAATTTACCCATTTTACCTGCATGTAGGGTTAATGTCTCTCAGTTGATTCTATACCAAAAGCATACTCTACATATTAACAATTTTCAAAAAGACGTAAGCTATTGACAAACAAATCAGTGAAACAAAGATATTTCGCATTTTTTATGGTCGATACAATGGTCATTAAAGTCAACCTATTATTAAGCCAAATGCTAACTGGCGTTATATACTTATTATGAGGCCGTCATTTACACAACAAATTGTCTACTGATTTTTCCCCATCATGGCATGGAGCATACAGTGGTTGTGGCCAGTCGGCAGGGGATGCTCACTCTTCAATGGCAGCTGATCCCACCTCGGATGATTTGGGAGGTCCTTATTTGAATTGCTTCCGATTTGTATTGTTTATACGGACTTTGAGCTTGAGTACTGTTCCATCTTTCCATATTATATTCCAAGCCTTTGAGATGGTAAGCATCTCTTAGGTTTGACTCAGTTATGAGAAACTGCTTAATCAATGTCCACTTTCATTGGATTTCATCACACAAAACGTGATAGCACTGTGATTGGTATTTGGATAGAATTTGAGCGTTACCACACATCGCTTAAGACTCATTCATACAACATCTACATGTAGTTACTGTTTGATTTCCATCATATGTGTAACAATCAAGACGTTTTCCCGCCGGTTTTGGTCATCTACATGTAGTTACTGTTTGATTTCCATCATATGTGTAACAATCAAGACGTTTTCCCGCCGGTTTTGGTGCTTGTTTTTTTTAACTTGGCGTATAGGGATATTCTTCTTTTAACTTGTTCACTGATGACTGTTGTATTCGGTGTTCTAAAATTAATTTTTCCTTCCAGTTCCAGCCATTTCCATGGCATATGCAATTTTAATCGCGCTGTCTATTAATGTAAGAGCGGTTTTAGCTCTTAGCTTGTGTTTGCTTTCATTATTTTACCCACAGACCAGTCTGTTCTCAGAGTATCGTTTAATGTGTCATTACGTTTCTCAGGTTCTATGGACTATAAGATAAACTCTCTTTGCAAATCTATCTTTAGTGTGAATTTTTACTGACGTCTTTCATACACATTCATTGGTTAGTCATTGTTTACTACGGGTGTCCGTTTATCCAACGGTTGTGATCGATCCACTGGGGATGTTTACTCCCCCAAGGCACTGATCCCAACTCTAGTGTTTTCAGAGATGTTTTTTCTGACTCTCAGGTTGAAAAGTTTCTTGATATCACTTCTCTGTCTTCCAGATTATTTCAAAGCTGGGACCTCGTTATATCGTGACATTTCAAGATATTGATTTTGATAATAACACATGTCAAGAAAATGCAAACCACTATACTTAAATTAAATTAACCCATTTATTGGTGTGAAGGTTTTGGTCTAAATTTAATTTGTATCAAGCAGACATACAGTCATAGACAATCGATCCCTTGGGGAGGACGATCCATCAAATTTTAAGATTGTATTTGATTGAGATGACGTGTATTTATTAAAAAATTAAGCAAAATACGAAAATTCTCCTAACAAACACATGTTGATACCATCAAATTTCAAATGATCCACTCGATGAATCTATTATGAAAATACTGAATCATAATCTTTTAATACTATTTTTAATGTAGCTGATGGAAATTAGAGTGGGAGTTCTTGGGGGAAGCGCCGTGGAGGCCCTGACTAGTAACGTCAGTAAAGCGCTTTATATCAGGAGCCAAAACCATCTCGTCCCGACAACGAACGACGCCATTGATATGTTGATGTAGGTATGCACACCAGTGGGATACTTCCCCTATAGTATACTCTTGTGCGTATCAACAAATTTTATAAGTACCCATAGCTTATCTTCTTGTAAAATAAAATTTTAAATTGCCTATCTGGATACCTATCAGATATTGCTCTATGATTCTGCTACTCTGAGCTTTTAATTTTGCTGTAATAAGACGTTAAAATTGATTCCTATCTTGCGAATATCCAGTATTGGCCTATGTTACTAGTAACCTCTGTTTTTTTCTCCTCCTTTTCAATTGATATACATGTACATGCATGTTAACAGCATTTTTGGGTTCCTTCTGTTGAGAATAGGAAGGGTTTGATTGATATCCTACTTATAAATCTTTGAATCAAGTATCTTGTATTTCTCAATCTGTTGTTGTAGAAATGGAAAAATTGACGCCTATCTAGGTGATTATCCGATACTGGACTATGCTCGTGTAAAGCTGGATCCAAATTGCAATCTTTATATTGTTCCCCAGTCGTTCGGTGAAGATGAGTATGGGATAGGATTTCCAAAAGGCTCTCCTCTCCAGGTAGCTAACATTCGAGGTCATTAGAATCATTGAAAAACATAGCTTTTTCCATATTCCCAATTCAATTGCTTTTATAAACATCCAAACTTGTTGCAACAAGTCAAATTATTCTTGCATAGTTATGCCTTGCGGTGATATATATATTTGGTTTATATTTAAGAAACCAGTCTCCGAGAAAATCAAGCATTATCATGATTCTGGCTACTTGGAGAATTTAATAGATATTCACTTCGATGAGGAGAAATGTTTCAACCAAGGAATAAACGAACAGAGGTTCAGTCTGAACGTTTCCCACCACAGTGGACTTTTCGCGCTCCTCTCCATCGCTATCGTCTGCTGCATACTTCTTGTTCTGGTGGAACATCTTGTCTTTAAATATCTTTTGCCCATATGTCGTAGACGACCAGGCGATAGTTTCTGGAAAAGTCTCAGTGTCATGTTCTTTAGTCAGGTTTGACGATATTCAAAATTTCCAAATAAAATGAAAAAGTGGAAAAATATCAAGTGGTTCATGCAATTAAGCCAAAATTTTTACATTATTGTAGAAATGCAGATTTTATATTGTATATTTTTAACAGAGGCTACATCGAAGCATCAACAGCGCCGTTTTAATATCCGCTCAAGAGTCTGCCAAGGAAATGTTAGGAATCGTTAAAAAGGGAGACTTTTCCAAGCTATTCATGAAAAGCACCATCAGAGTACGCAATATTTGCACATCATTGAGATGATTTTATTGAGTTGTGCATTTTGTGATAGTCACATATTTTCCAAATTAAATAAAACAACAACAATTAAAAAAAGAAAACATAATGAGAGTGTCCTTTGATAAATCAGTCTTTTTTTTTCCACTCAGAAAAACAAGCTGGCTGATTTGGCGAAAACTAAGAGAATTAATCGAAACTTTCTGGACATCGTGGAAAAAGCAAAATGGTAAGACATTTTATACAACATTTTCCAACTTTATAAGAAAGGTATGGACGTATTCCTATCTTTTTTGTCTGTTGTAGGGTGAGTGATATGAAATCAACGAGTCTGATCCACGATGACTCGCCAATTGAACCTGTAGATATAAAGCGGATATCACTTCGCAACCTTAGCAACTGTGTCAACCTGGAGGCCTTGAGATCTCAATGCCAGAGGTCCCTACCGAAAGTAGACTCGGTGAGAAATTACGACGACAGCAACGAAGAGTGCAGCGATAGCGAGGCAGAGGATACAAGAACTCTGAGTGGTCTTGAGAACACATGTAAAGTTGGAACATCTGACAGCAAGTACGATATGTGGTATGTTCCCGGAAAACATGTGGCAGGTGATTCTCAATCAAATGGGCTGCCAGAGAACAGTGATACTGGATCATATTATGAAAGACACTTAGACGAAGCTTTCAGTTCTCTTCATCATAGTGAATCAAGCTGTAGCTGTGATACGTGCAAGCATGAAGCATTAGGAGCATGTTATGGCGGGGGGAAGGAAGAAGATTTCTGTGAAGTGTCTTCTTCATTTTCAGGAAAAACTAAATCAGATTTCGGTAGACGGGTTGCTACGTCTGCAAACGAAATAAATGATTTTCATATAGATGACAATCGACGCTATGAAAACATTGACGAAGAAACAGGTTTGTTACATTGGAATGAAAGTGAAGAAAACCTGAAGCTTTATGATAATGATAATTATCGTCCACATTCTATGCAAACATCACAACCAGATCTCAATAAGTCAAGGGAACATCCAACGCGTGCACGTAATAACCCTGATGCGGAGTCTCCAAATGTCCATCACCTCAGCAAAAGGGAACTACTACAGTTGTGGAAATCATCAGAATTACAGCTGAACTATTTACTTAAGAATACACTTAGAGAAAATATTGAACTCAAAAATACTCTTGCAAAATTACAAGGAAGATCCAAGAGAGATACAAAGGAGAGAAACCGTTCAAGGAAAGAGCAATAATTCAACCGTCTTCCCTTAAAATCTTGCTCAATTTCATTGTACTTAGTTATTTTGTGTCAATAAAATATTACATAGGTTAACATTGAATAAATCCACACATAAGATTATGATTGATATTTATATATCACATTTAAAAAGCCAATAGGAAAAATTGGAGGTGAGTGTTGAAAACATCTTGATTTGTTTTATTTTCCAGATATATCCGAATTGAATCTGTCGCATAGTTAGCTAGAAAAATCGACAAACACATTTTGATTCAATATCAAAACATGAAAATAGAGATAATTAATGGATAATTTTTATAATTATCCTCAAACTACAACTATTCTTTCTCGTCTTTTAGGACAGAAATGTTATCTGAAGGCAAACATAAATTCTAGCAAACCAGTATCATATAAGAGCATCATTTCAAGTTTTATCACTTCTATATGAACAGTATTATGTTAAGGAGAAAAACAAATGCCAGCATGTTTATTGCAATTAATTTAACTATCACAACATTACAGCTGACCTAACCTTATAAACTTGTGTAATTATTTTACATAAAAATGAACTATTTTGCATATACCATATATATCAAATTCTTTTTCTTTGGAGTAAAAGAGAGAAGGCATTTGTTCTATGTTTATAAACTATAAATGCATATTCAATGAATGAACAATTGTATCACATGTAAAAACAGTGTGTATATTAAGTAACAAAACATATGAATCACAGGTTTGCGTACAGAATAAAATGTTTGAAAACATCTTTAAAACTTTCCATGGGGATCCATGTCATTGTTATTGTGACAGGATGTTGTGACAGGATGATATTAATTGATAACAAAGATGCATGAGGTTTTAAGTAGGTACAATTCGTACATGAAGTTGTTCATGAATGAAGTAATCATGTAACTACAGACTATGACTGAGATTTTACAGTGGTGTTGCAGTGATGTGAGCAGGTTCCTCTTTCGACACCTCTTCCCTGGGTACGGATTCCGACACCTCCACTACCCGGAGAAGACGCTTTAAGTGGGCATTTTCCTGTGTAACTCTGTTTAGACTGGTCTGTAACTCAATCTCTGATTTCTTCCATAAAACCAACAGGTCTTCTTTAGAGAGGGCATCCACTGCACAATCGTCAAACGCGGACTCTGAATGCCGACGAGTTGCCATGGCATGACTCCGGATGGACGATTTCAGCCTATTGTCTTTCAGAGATTTTCCGTAAAATGTGAATGCCCGGCCGATATTGGCCCTCTTTGATTTGCGAATAAGTTTTGTTTTATCAGGTCGGGCTGCTATTTCTAACATTTCAATCTCGTCTATTTCATACATCTTCTGTTTCTTTTCTTCTTTAGTTGGACGTTTTTGAAAATTAGGACATGATTTATTCCGTCTATATGATGAATTCGAGTGTGATCCTCCTAAATTGGAGTCAGAACTGTACCGAACACGAGACTGCTTACAGCGTACATACTGACCTGGGGTGACCTTCAGCGAATTCGTTCGAATTGTCTCAGGACAAGACGACTGAGCATGTCTTTGATTGTTAATCGGCACATCCGAGCTGTCTAGTACTGTGTCTTTTATATCTTCAAAAGAAATTTGCATATCCTGTTCGTCACCCGTTGCGTAATCACTGATGTCACTGAGTGAATCGTCATCATATTCCTGTTCATTGATAGAATACAAATTACTGGAGGAAGTGGTGGCAAATATTTCTGATTCCGCTTTCTTCGATCTGCATAAAACAAATAAAGTATAAATTATGTTCTGGACATTTAGGAAACATCGGTAAGAGTATACAGAAAATGTTCCTTCCGACCAGTAGTATTACAAACTAGAAAAAAATTATATACCCCCGAATCTTCGATTACGGGCAAATAAAAATTATGCTAAATTATTGAATATGAAAGTGACTGCAGATGTTGACATAAACTCACCTTATCAAGTTGTCTGTAATATCTATCAGTCTAAGACCCTTTGGAACCCCCTTCTTGTGTATCTTCCCCTGTGAGAGAAATAATGATTACAAAAAAATGTCATTCACGCAATGTGTCGTTTATGTATTCATAGTTATACACCAATTCATGTCCTAATAATGACAAACACGCACATTAAGAAGGATGGCTACATTTTAAAGGTCATACAAAATTCGCCAGAGTCTCATATTTCATGCAAACTTAAGACATCATATTTTTCTGTTTAAGCTGATGTATCGCCGTCGATTTGAAGAAACGATCCACATGTTGAAATCTCAAGAGCAATATAATCATATTCAGCTGTTGCCTTGTCTGGTAGTAAATCACACAAGCTAGAAAAATATGGATTATGTGATCCAGATAAAATTTCAAAAGGTTATATCTGTCTTTAAATGTAAATTTTATGGTATATTTACAAATTTTACAAAAACATTAATTGATTTGTTAAAGAACGGAATATTAAATAATTTGAACGTTTGAATTTCCTAATCGTAATTTCTTCCAGTTTATAAAGTTAGTTATAATCTAAGTCAACGATGGGTAATTGATCATGTGAATCACACAGCTGTTATAAGTAGTAAGAAATGACCTGAAATTAAGGCATCAAAGTGGACTACTCAACCTACTCATTTGCAATCAACATTAATGGTTCTAAATCTGAATTGCCAATCGGTAGTGTTTTAGAGCCATTTTTAAAAATATAATTCTATATGCCCAAAAGTGATGAGTTGCATGGGGGGTACATCTGTTATATTTCCAGTACCCGTTAGACTTTGAACAGATCCATCATACATATGATTTTGGTCTAATGCTAACAGTTTTTTGGGAGAGAACATGCTACACAAACTCAACATGGTCACATATCCAGAGAAAAACTCTTATTTACCGCAAAAACAAGTCTGGTAGTGTCCATTCATAAACGCGTCATACGTACGTGTTTGTTTACCATATTGGTAAAAGTTACTTGCAAATTGAGATCTTCTTCAAATACTTCAATCTGATCCAAAACATCAATCCAAGATATTGGCTGAAATTACAGTATCTGTTCAAAGTCTAACGGGTACTGGAAATGTAATAGATGTACCCACCATGCAACTCTGATCACTTTTGGGCATATAGAATCATATTTCAAAAAATGGCTCCAAAACATATTTTATATAAATATAAATATCATAGGGATGAACACTGCCAGACTTGTTTGGATGCTGTCTTTGACCTGTGTTTTCATACATTGTAATAAATGAACGCATTTAAAGCTTGTACAGCTACAGCATTCCAAAATAACTAATAATCCTGACTTGACAATTAATGGTTCATCTAGGGATGAAAGTCACAGAACTTCCTCCCGATTCTGGATCTAAAGTACATTAAGGGTGACTGATTTTAATGTTTTTTATGAAGTATATATATGGAGATAGCTAACAGCGTTCGAGCTCAAAAGTCTACTAAACAATACAAAATAGGAGCAGAGCAAACACGGACCTCCAAAACAGGTAGGATCAGGTGCCATGGAGGAGTAAGCATCCCCTGCCGACCGGTCACATCCGGTGTATGCTCTTTTGTCATGATCGGGAAGTAATGGAACAATTCGTCGACGATTCTATGTGTATATAATGGCCTAACAACTAGCATGAAAAACGTCAGTCAGCATTTGACTTAATGATAAATTGTATTTGCTGACAAAGTCATTGTATCGACTATAAAACTTACGAAATTATGCCTTTAAACGAGACTGCTGATATTATTGTTTCAGTCATTCAATCTTCTGTCAATACAAGCTCTATGCTGACCAAAGCAGTTTAGATAATACATCTTGGGATGCACACAATGACGCTACCAGACTTGGTTTGGATACTAAATCCTAATTACATTTTCAGGTGATTGAATAGAAAAAAGTTTTTTTAAGCAGATCCATTCCCAAGTAAATAAAAGCCTATACCAAAATGTTCTTGCATAAACGTTGTATATTGCACTCTAAAAAATATAAGCGTTGTGCGAGACATTGCCTTACTTTAAGGTATGACACTCGCGAAATTTGTTAAATCAAGGATTTTTTGAGAAATATATTTTTGATAAGTACTCATACAGAGTGACTAAAAATCGCAGAAGGGGGTCAGTGTTCATATTACTGATCTATGGTACAATGAAGTTGACCTTTTTGCATTTAAATTTTAACTCTTTGGTTAATTACTTTAACCTTTATCATATTTTATCAGATGTGACCATGGCAATATATATGATTTTATTTTACGTACAATATTTTGAATAATATTTATCATTGAACAAATTTTGCAAATAAATCGCGTAAATTATTGTGTGACCTTTTTGCACTAAAAAGTTACATATTTGGGGTATTAAAAAACTAAATAGGCAATAAACATTGTCTTAAATCAAGCGTTTTACGACTTAAGTGCTGATCAGTCACAAGTATGGAGTACTTTAAAATAAGTTGGGGTCAGTGATATTAATTTTGAAATATTGGTCAAAATATGTGATTTTCAGGCGAAAATTGGTGTAAATTTTATCTTGACTTATTTGACATATCTTCATTTTTTGGCAAAGTTTGTTGAAGGAAGGTGTAAAACCTGTTCTAAAAATATAAATTATGACCTCTATTAAATATTCCTAGCAATATCATAATGGAAAATATTCTCTGAGTACAAGTACGTGAGGCTAAAGTTCCAAGATATTAAATTGAATAAATGTGCAGATTTACAGAATTTTCTGGTAAATATCCTTCCACCACAAGAAATAGTCCCTCATAAATCTTGCTTCTTTGTAGCTTTTTGACCAGTTTTTTCGTTGAATGTTAAAACATTAACATTGTTGAAATTAAATATGTTATAAATATTGAATTTTAATAAATAGTTTTGAAGTAAGAGGTTCTGCGTGAACTTTTCTAAAAAGCTGACGAGTGACATACCTTACGGTAACACTCGATGAGGTGAACTTTTAAACTTATATTTTCCTTTGTTTAATTCTACAAAACATGTTTATCTTAAAAGTGGACTCATTTTTGGTGTAGATGTGGACGTTCAAATTTACATCTTAGATTATTAATAAAAGAAAACGAGGAAATGTAAACAGACGTCACTTGCTAAATATTGAAAAGGAAAATTACACGTACCCAGTAGAGTCAGGAAGTAAAAATAATTGTTATGAAAGAATTCAATATCTGAATAAATTTTACGTCATAAATATTTACATCCACTGAATATTTTCTCCTTTATTTCTTAAGAAAACCCATTGCGTTAATCAGTGCATGAACTACACTGGGCATGTCACCTATACAGATTTCTAGAACAGTGGCTATTCCATCAATGAAACGTACAAAGACGTTCGCATCATTAATACAATAATTAATCTTTTTAATCCTCTTTTAAATGATTATTTAAATAGATATAAATATAAACAATAAAAAGTCTTTCTTTGGTTGTTAGTACGGGAAGGAATGTCGCAGCTATTGCAGAAAAAATTTACATAACCCGTTTACGCGGGTTATATTTTTTTTCTGCAACAGCTGCTACATTCATTCCCGTACTAACAACCAAAGAAAGCATTTTATTGTTTAAATAAATTCACAGAGGAGTTAAGATATCTACATAACAAATGTTTCCATATTATTTGACATACATGATCTCGGAGTTCGTTTTTGAGGAAGAGTCTGTCGAATCGTCTTTCCCTAACCATTTTGATCATCTCCTGTGCTGTCTGTTGTGGAGACACTAACCGCTCACTCATCAACGTGCGATACAGTCTCTGTAGAAAAAAAGTTAAGTGTTATTTGTAAGGTTTTGAATTAACAATACAAGGGCTGTTAAGAAAATTCTAATACATTGCGTTTTTGAAAGAAAAACATTAACATATTCTTTGATATACGAGTGTGTGGTCATTCAACCGCTAAACAAAGAAATATAGGATCTCCCATGATATATAGTTGAATTTGATTCTTTTTATCCATGGACCGCCTTGTCGAGGGGATAAAAACATACAAGAAGTCGGATAAAAATCAAATCCAACTATAAATCATGTGATATTCCTCATCCCAAGATTTATACAGTGCAATTTTTTTTTTTAATTGACTTCAATTATCGCAAGCAAATGCCATTGTGACGTCACAGCAGTGGGATATCAAAAAAAATCCAATGAGTGATATGAACGGGAAAAGGGGTAAAGGTATCCACGTATAAGTTTTAAAATTCAAACTACAGAACGCATTATCGGAAATTGTATTTTTCTTTAAAATGAACAAAGTAATTCTATTCCTGCTTAGTCATCCTTTTGAGTATCCTATTCAGAAGCTGGGGAAAAAAAGCAAAGCCAATTTTTTTGCATTCTCAGATCTGTAAGAAGTTTATCCAATACAATTGGAAATTAAACGAAACTTACCTGGAAGTTGAAGTTTGATTGTAATTCTACGAAATCACTGGAAAGGAATGGAGGAATCACATGAGATAGCGCTAGCCTATCTGGCCTCAGTATTTAAATCCAATTAATAGCCGATGATGTAAATACACAAAAGGGTAGGGAAAAATAACAAATTTTACAGGGTCGGGCATGTGATTCCTCCATTCCTTTCCAGTGATTTCGTAGAATTATAATCAAACTTCAACTTCCAGGTAAGTTTCGTTTAATTTCCAATTCTACTTCATCACTGTCCAGTTCATTACAGAACCACATGAGATTTTAAAGCTCTGAGGCTATTAATGTAATAAAAACATTGAATGCAATTCAATTTATTGCTACAATGTAATCTACTTATATAAGTATATATACATCACTGTATTTCAAAACATGACATTTATTTATCAATGCACTTATATATTGTTTGTCCTAAAGACATGTTCTCCGCATTATAGTTTTTGTTGTAAAATTTGGCGAAAGTTTTTTCTTTAGCCCAGCCCACTTGTGCCAGTATGGTGTCTATTGGACATCCCATTGAAGCTGCGCAAGATGTCGACGCAGCACGTGTACTATGCGCAGTGTAAACATTAACATCCACACCACTTTTGCTAAGCACCGATTTTATCCAGCGAGCAATAGTGTCACATGATACTGACGCATGGGGCTTTTGATAGCTAATTAATAATGAATCAGTGTTCCTTATTTCTTTTGTCATGTCAATGTATTTTCTCAAATGTTGGACTATACACAAATTTCTGTCCTCATAAGCCGGTAATACGAGTTTATTCAAATGAAACCCAGGCCTGCTTTGTTTAAGTAAAGAATCAACTCTAAATTCTACATAAGAATCCGTAAATTTTAAATTTTCCACTGATAACGCTTTAAGGGTTTGTACCCTTTGTCCAGATAATAAAGCTAAAAGCATTACTGTCTTTAGCGTTAACAACTTCAAACACATATCATCAAAATTAATTGTTTTCATCCAGTTGAACACTACTGAAACATCCCAGATTTCTGAATATCTTGGAAAAGTAGGTCTCTTATTAAAAACCCCCTTGAGAAATCTTTTAATTAAGGGATGCTGTCCCACTGGATAATGCACGGCATCAACAAGAGTAACTACTGACGATAAAGCACTTCTTGCTGTGTTTATCCCAAAATAGCCAATGCCACTCTCGTATAAAAAAGTTAAGAATTCCAAAACTTCCTTCACAGGTGTTGAAAAGGGATTAACTTCCCGTCCACTACAGAATGTCTCCCACTTACGGAGGTAACACTCGTATTGTTTAGTTGTTTTTTCTCTCCATGAAGACAACAAAATGTCTTTAGTTTGCTCCGATAAGTCTTTACTCTGGATTGATCTCCTGATAACAGACATATTAGTAAGTTCAACTTTTCCCATATTTTGTGTATCTGCGTTGTTCCCGGTATGCCCAACAGAGTTTTCCTCCTGTGAACAAAGATTGGATTTTCTATGAGCATTTTCATTGCAGTTGCATAATATGGTTGTGTTGGCCAATCTGGCATTATTAAAATACCTGTGGCTTCATCTAACACTATTTTCTGTAAAACCGAAGGTATCAAACTAAAAGGTGGAAAACAGTATAATTTCATGTCAGCCCAAGAAATAGAAAAAGCATCAATTGCAAAAGATTCAGGCTCTGGTTTCCACGACACAAATTTTTCTAATTGCCAATTATTGCGTGTAGCAAACAAATCAATATCTGGATTAAAATTCAATTTATCACAAGCTGATTGATAAACTTGTTTATTAAGCATCCATTCATATTCCTGTTTAAAATGTCTACTCTCAAAATCTGCCTTGCAGTTTATTTTCCCCGGAATATGAGCAGCTGTAAGCCAAATATTTTTCTCATATGCCCAAGTCCAAATTTTTCGGACCATTTTATTGCACTCTAAAGAGCGACTACCTCCTTGTTCTCTTATATATGCTACAGCAGTTGTATTGTCAATTAAAAGCTTTATGTGCATATCTTTCTTATCATTACATATTGATTGCAATGCAAAATAAACAGCTTGAAGTTCTAAAACATTTATATGATAATTCTTTTCGGATTCTTTCCATGGGCCACCTGTTGATATGCTCAGTGATTGACAATTGCAACCCCAGCCTTGCAAACTTGCATCAGTTTCAATTATCAAATCCGATTGACCTCGGGTAATTGGGGCCTTAGAGCCCACAATGTTTAGTTTCCACCACTCTAAGTCATTAATTGCTAGATTTGATAAATGAACTTTAGCATCAAATTGACCCCTTGACATCTTTAAAGCCAAAATTTTCTCATTCTCTAATTGACGATAAAACAACTGTCCATGTGATACAGCTGGAAAACTTGCCACCAAGTTTCCAATAACAGTGCTAAGATCTCTAATTGAATTTCTTTTTGATTTAAGATATTCATCACAAATTGTAACAACTTTCAATGCCTTTCTTTCTGTAATTGCAATTGTCATTTCTACTGAGTTTAGTAGGAAACCTAGATATTCTATTTCTTGGCTTGGCTGAAAAACAGATTTTTCAGGGTTAATGACAAATCCACAATTAACCAGCATGTTTGCTGTAGCAATTGCATTTTCCTGACATGCTTGAGCATTGTCACCTTGCAAATAAATGTCATCAATGTAAATTACAGATTGATGGCCATTTTGTCTAAGCCTTGAAAAAACTGGTTTCAGTACCTTTGTAAATAACCGAGGGCTCATGCATAAGCCCATAGGACATGCTCTATACATGTAAAGCTTTGAATTCCAATAGAATTTAAGATATTTCTGATAAACATCTGCAACCGGTATGCAGTAATATGCATCTTTTAGATCAATAGAAGCCATGTAACAATTTGGTGTTATCATCCTTAGAACTGACACCAGTGAATCCATTTTAAAATGGCGATACTGAATAAATTTATTCAAATGTTTCAAGTTGCATATCAACCTGTATTTACCATCTTTTTTAGGTCTTAAAAATATAGGAGACACAAACTGGTCTTTTTCCTCTTCACTTTCCACAATTACTTTTTTATCAAGTAATTTTTGTATTTCGTCATCAATTGCTTTTTTCTCTGTCATATCAAATTTGCATTGATGCATTGCATTAATGTTTTGAACTGGTTTACTAATAAAGTCAAGTTCAATACCCTTCACAATGCTCAATATTTCTGGATCTGAAGTGAACTCAGTCCATTGATCTATAAAATGCATGATTCTGCCACCTTCAAACTGTAATATGTCTCTTTTAGCATTCAAAATAGTTTTTTCTATAAAACTTGCATATTCGTCAGATGTAGTAGATTGAAGTTTTACCTCAGTCAGGGTCTCTGTTACTGATCTTTCTTGAATCTCTTCTGCTGACTTTGATTCTTCTTTTTCCAAGAAAAATCGCTCTTGTTCCTCTGACTGAACCCAAATCTCTTCCCGTTTTTTGAAAAATCCCTTCCAACATTGCCTACTTGACGAGCCTCCTTCAGAGACTTAGGAAGGTCATCTCCGAAAAGCAAAGACGTAACCGGGACATTGCTGTCACATAATGCAGCATAATCACTTTTAAGTACTGGTCTTAATAAATCTCTCCGCTGCATAGACATAGTGGTATTCGCATGGCCTAATAAATAAATTGCATCAAGACAATTTCTTATTTCTGCATCATGCTTCTGGCCATCCAAATTCAACAACTTGTTTGCTACACCAACTATTGCACAAGTTGACTAAGTGATCAAACTCAAAACATTCATCAATCTTAAGTCACGCTTTTTTGTAAAAGCTTGTTTGTGCATTTGGCGCCAAATTTCTTTGTTGACTTTAGGCACAATGACTTTTTCACAATTCTTTGGCCTCTTGTGTGACTCTTTCTTTTTCTTTACAGCATCAATAGAATGCTGTTTAGAAAATGCTTTGTTAGTTATATTGGCCAATTTTTCAGAAATTGCTGAACCAACATCATCATCATCATCATCTAAAAGGGCGTCCATTTCTTCTAACACTGAACCACTCTGCTGATCATCCAATAGATCAGCTTTGGCTCCGGAATTTCCGGATTCCAAAAGACTCATAATATCATCAGTATCGTCATACTCAGAGTCATCTGCCTCCCCCTCCTCCATTGAATCAGCAGAACGCTTGTTGGAAGTGGAAGGCTGGTCAGTAACCATAGGTTTGGGGCCTGCTGCCGCTAATGCGGAAAAAGCATCCCCCATTTTATTAATGCCAGTAGCAACTGTGTCCATAGTACTTTGAATTTTAATCAAAGCATTAAAAATTTGCTTTGAATCTGATGTTAAATCATCATCAAATGACCCCAGTAGGGCATCCTCTTCACGGCCAGTAGCCATGATGAGTAATAAAACAATTAAATAAAAAATAACAAAATCCTTTGTTCACTAATAAACCGCGGGAAAATCGCTGCTGCTTAAAATAAACACATCTGCACTGAAGCCCAGATAAAAGCGCACTGAGGCCAGATAGGCTAGCACTATCTCATGTGGTTCTGTAATGAACTGGACAGTGATGAAGTAGAATATAAAATAGTGGTCGCTTCAAAATGCATTAAGAAAGATAACTCTCTAACTAATTCGCATTCTGCGGTCTTAAAACATGGAATTCCAGAAGTAAATGGAAAATGAAGAAAACATAGAATACTGTAGCTCAGTCATCCATTCAAATCATGGGCAGAGCAAACATGGACCTCCAAAACATCAGGGTGGGGACTAAGTGCCTTAAAGGAGTGATCATCGCCTGCCTACCGGTCACAACCACCATGACATGATTGGGGAAAACGAAAAAAAATCGTAGATAATTCACTGCGTAAATAAAGACCTATTACTAACAACATCAGACAGGATTCAATATAATGATAAATTGGATTTGCTGGCAAGGTCATCGTATCAACCAAAGAACTTCCAAAACGATGAGTTTAAACGAGACTATCGGTATATTTCTTTCATCAGCCTGTTTTTCTATAGTATACATATTTTTTGAAACTTTTTACGTAGAACTTGCTCTTGCATATCGAATCAACTGAGAGACATAAACCCTATAAGGGTACCGATAAGGGTACGCTGCTAGATAATTAAGGAAAGTTGACGATTTTTAACAAAGCTTTTTAGTTGGGTAACCATTAACGTCTTTTTCAAGTAAAATATCCAAAGATGAAACAGATGCACTAGACTCTGTGGTAACTTTCAATTCAAGCTCAGTGGGTTATATCCAGTCGACATATGAATGGGAGTAACTTTTGTTAATTGACAATATGTCATTGATATATCTAAATGTCGAGGGCTAAAGCAATTGTTTCCTTTCCTTGTGTATAACCTAAGATTTTGAAAAAATAAAATCTGCATTCACATAAATACAGAGATAGATCTGTTAATAACAGGGCAAAATAGTACAAACGGGAATTCCGGCAGATTGTTGGAAGACGTGGTCTCCAAAAACGACAAAGATATTTTCAATCAGACACTCAAGCATCTTTTATTATCAATTAACTTTAGAATACTTGTGTGTACAATCAGAATGTTTTATAACCAAATAGTTATGAAAATTGCCATTGACAATTAATCAAGATTTACGAGTTCCAATTTTTATGAAAAACAGCTGTTAATGCTTCAAATCGCTACGACTTAAATTTTCGTGTTGAATAGTTGTATGAAGTGTTGAAAAATCTTACGTTTTGATGTTTTTGTGGGTATATAAAGTTAACGAACAGTATTGAAGCTCAAAAGTCCATAAAGCAATACAAAATGGGAACTGAGCAAACACAGACCTCCAAAACATCAGAGATGGGATCAGCTGCCATGGAAGAGTGAACATCCCCTGCCCACCGGTCATATCCGCCGTCTGCTCCTTGTCATGATCGGGAAATAACGGAAAACCCGTCGTCAATTCAGTGCGTAAATAATGGACTAATCATTAGTATGATACCGTCAGTCAGTATTTGACTAAATTATAAATTGTATTTGCTGAAAAGTCATTGAATCGATCATAGTACTTTGGAAACGATGACTTTAAACGAGACTGCTGATATTCTTGTTTCATCAACTTGTTTGTCAATAATTCACCTCGACTTAGAAACTATATATACGTAGAGCATGCTCTTGCGTATCGAATCAACTGAGAAATATAAACTCCGTGGGCAGGTAAAGAAGCTACACTGATGCGTAAGTAAGGGAAGTTGACGATTTATCATAGAGCGTGGTTTTAAGATTACCATTAACGTCTGTTTTTTAGGTAAAATATCCAAATATAAAACAGATGTGTCAGACTCTGAGGTATCTCTCAGGCTCACCGGGATATATGGTATTGATATAAGAATGAAAATAGCCATTGTTAATTAACAATACGTCGTCGATATATCTAAATGTCGTGATGTTAAAATGTTGTGATTTCAAATTTTTAATTTATCAATTAAAAATTTCGGACGTTTTATGGTCAATGGTCTTACTTTGTTCACAAATACAATATCCCGTTATAGACTGAATGTTGACTGAAAACCCTTAAAAATTGTTTGACATACTGAATAATCTACCGTTTTTTTTTTTTTTACGTTTTCCTTATCATTAGAAGGGGCGAACAACAATGATTCTACCTTTAATATCTTCAGACACCCCTGTGGGCTCTGCTAGCTATTGTAAAGTTTAAAAAGACTGCACATGGGCACTGTTTAATATATATCTTCGTCACGTTTCATAGAAGTAAATGCTTTCATTTGAGTAGGTATCACATTGAAGGAAATTGGAAGGTTCATTTGAATTTTGTTTACATCCAGCACAGCTTTCTGCTCATAAAAATTGTAAATTTCTGTAACTAAAACTATCAACAAGAGATGATATAACACAAAAAATACCTGCAATTTTGTAAAGGCAGCTTATATAAACGTCAACGATTTGATATTGCCAGCAAATCAAAATGCCAATAATACTTTAAGGACAGCCATTGTATATTATACTGACACGCAAAAGAAACGCAACACCCTTCTTTACGGGGAAATAATTATGTAAAGTAAATAATCTTGCATCTTAAAATTATGAATATCTTTAATTTGGTAAACATTGGTAATTTAACGGTTGAATAATTTCCAAACCATAACCGGAAGTCAAGTTTTAGTCTGCTTAACAGAAATCAAAAATTACATGTTTAACAAAACATTTGGCAATTTTATGGAGTTTTAAGGGTTTTTTTTTACTGTTCATCAGATGTAATGCAGCAATATTTCAAAAAATAAACTCTCCTTTCGTTTCCCGTAACGATGCTAAGGCTACTTGGAAATGGCTTGTTTACGCATTTCCATTGCTCTGGCTGGAAAATTTCAATGTAAAGGTGATGGAGAATTGCTGATGCGAAATTTCACTACATTACGCCTCAACAGGGTCTTGCGTATCATATGCAGTAAGGACAGAGAAAATTCGACCTAATCATCTGAATAACAGGCATTTAAAAATGCCAAAGAATAATTCCTTCGCTCAGATCTCGATATTAATGAACATATTGTATCGTAGAAATTAAGCTGCAATTGTTGTTTAGGGCAGTCTTGCACGTTTTACTTGAATGGCTGGGAGGGGGGTGTTTTAACAGTCATATTTTACTTAGTAAAGTAAACAGATAAACATTTAACATTTTTATCAAATCTCTGAAGTTCTGAAAAGTGAGTTTAGCCTTACTTTATTCGCTTTTGATAATCATCAGATAAAAAAAACAAACATTTGTAGATTACTACTTGTTGCGTTTCTTTTGCGTGTCAGTATATTAGCAGATTTATGACAGCAGCATTCATATTTTATAGATACATAGATTTAGCTCGAATGGCAGCAAATTTTTTAAGAGCGGTATCATGTATTAATAATAATTTAAAAATTTTAAATATTTACGTAAATCTAAATAAATAGTTTTTTTTTTAGAATTTTTTTAAAAGAAACATTAATAATACTTGAAATACCTTCTTTTCTGAGATTTTAGCAGAGAAGTTTTTTTGCACAGAAAAATGTAAATGATATCCTTATTGCTACGTGAAAATGTTATTTGACTATTATAATCAATAATATATCATTATTATATAACTGATTTTATTATATCAATTACGCCCAGTTATTAGCAAATCTATTTTTGAATTTGTATTAAAGCAGAATTTGCCCAAAATGTTTTTATGCGAAATGAAGAAAACACTTGCTGTGGCCTTCAGAAAACGACGACGTATTGTCAATTAACAAGGTGATTTTCATTCTAATTTTGATATGATATAACTCCATGAGCTTGAAATAAAAGATATTACAGAGTCTGACACATCTGTTTCATAATTATTTAGATAATTTACTATCAAAGACATTAATGGTAATATAACATCCAAGCCTTATGATAAACATGATGACTTTAACTTTTAGAGCTTCAACTTCCCTTAATTATGCAAAAAAAATACCTTCATATACCTGCATATGGCATTATATCTCTATGATTCAATACACAAGCGTATGCTCTACGTATGAAAAATCTCTAAAACGAGGTAAATTACTGACAAACAAGTTGATGAAACAAGAATATCAGCAGTCTCGTTTAAAGTCATCATTTCGTTACTTCTGTGGTCGGTACAATGACCTTGTCAACGAATACAATCAAATGAAGTCAAATGCTGACTGAAGTTTTTCATACTAATTATCATGCCATTACTTACGCACTGAATTGTTGACGGATTTTTCCGTTATTTTCAGGTCACGACAAGGGGCAAACGCCTCATTGTGACTGGTCAGCAGGGGATGCTTACTCCTCCATTGCATCTTATTCCACCTCTGATGTTTTGGAGGTCCGTGTTTGCTCTGCTCTAATTTAGTATTGTTTAATGGACTTTTTTGAGCTTGAATATTGTTCTTTATCTCCATATTTATCCATTTTAACATTTGTACAATCTTTAAATTACTAGTATATAGACTGACGTGTTGTCTTGCCTAAGGTTGTATTGACTGAGTATTAAAGATATATTATCATTATAATAATTATTACCTGATTAACATATTCAATATTTCTGTTTTTCCACAAGCTGTCATTGGGCTTTTTACGCAGATATGGTACAAGATACTTGAATATATAAAGCTCTACGATAAGCAGGAGTGCACCCACAAACATGGCCGACAAGAGAATGATGAACAAGCCTCCCGTGTGATCCAAACCATACTTCCGGGTAAAGCGCTCACCTTGAGCTGCACAGTTCCGGTTTTTGATATATCTTTGCATAGCTTCTGTTACTTGTCCGCCTTCTAGGTAACTCAGAATTAACGAAGACATGTTCTCCTGTAAAAAAAAAAATACTTACATGAAATTAAATTTATCCTAGTAATAAAAAAAATCTAGAAGTATCAAAAAGCTTTATCCCTTTGTTTCTGGTATTCTTATTCAAGAAGGCACTCTGATGTTTGTACTTTCTTTCTGGCCATATTCAAGCTAAGATTGAGATAAGAATACGTGTATGACCATGTCTGTCTTTGTTGTTAAGGCAAGTACCCCTTGTGATTATATAGCACAAGATCCCTTTGAAGTCTAAGTAAAACAATGTAAAAAAAAAACTTTTCCAGAATTTGAAAGCTAAGCTTCTCCATCGATTTGTTGAAATCCTGAGACATCAGATTCTATGTCAGTAACCTGCCTCGGTTTAAACATTTATCGTAATCAGAGCATTTCTATTGAGTAGCGAATTGTTTTCAGAAATCGTAAAGTGCAACCATTCAAATAATATAACAAAATTGAGCTTAAATGTGTCGATTATATCTTTAACCTGTCCACGAGTCATCTAGCCACGAGTTGTAAACCCAGATGAAATCAATGATGCTTCAAATTATATCACTACGTGCTAAACAGAATCATGTCATATTTATTTCCTTTACTAGGTAGTGTGACGTCACCTGATTTACCACAGACTCAATCCGGTTGAACGGAAATTTCCAACCCTTCTTACTAACCAAATAAAACTTTAGCGAAAAGCTAAAGGAAATAAATGCTGTTGTACCGTCAGATGAATTGCATCTCTATTCAATCCGAATGCGTAGAGATTTTCTCCAAAGTCATGACCACTAAATTTGATTGAACAGTTGTCGTGCTGTGCAAGTGTATACTCCAGAAGCAGACGATCATTGATGAAAACGTCATAAGTTTTATCTCTGAAAAGAAAATTGTATTCATACTATTACCCAAATGATCAGAGGTGAATAACTATTGAGGTAGCGTGAAAGTTATTTAAAAAATCATCAGCGAAATAGGAATTTATTGATTTGTTCAACCTTCACAATTTTTGCTTTCATTTTTGACATTTGCATTTCCTTGTCATTATAAAACCTTTCATTACAGAGTTTCATCAATGACAAATTGTTTCGATGTCTTTTGTTTCATAGTCTCTTGATGAACACTGACAGTTACAGTTATCTCAAGCAATTTACTAGTTTTAAACAGTACAAATAGGATAATAATAGACAAAGATAACTTGAAAGGAAAAGAAACGCATTTTATATCCAACATTAATCATCAAGAACATATCACAAAATTTTGGCAACAGTCTGGGTGTGAATGTAAGCCGGTATTATTTATCGTCATTATTGATGCCCTTTTTACCGCAACTGCCAACAACACTATGCCTAAATGAATAACAGAGGCCTAAAGCATAGCTACTTTGCAAGGGTAAGACACAATTTCCGTGAAAGAACATTTTAACGCTGCAAAGTCATCTTTTTGTTTTCTTCCAAGAAAAATATTCACAAGAAGTCGAAAAAGTCGCGCTTGAGGCGGCTCCGTAATTCATCTTGAAATCTAAACGACTGTAGAGACTTCTACGGGAGGAAGCAACAATGCTCGAATAAATGCAAAAACAGTAAGACGTTAGGTATCATCGCGGGTCGTATCCTACAGACTGTGCAATAAATTGTAGTGAAACATCGAAATGGATTGGATATATAGTTTTTAATCTAAGGTGATTCCCCTAATAACACCGGAGATATGCCAAAATTCTGTACTTGATTAGAGTCACCCTCCTGCCGGGCAGCTGGAAGGAGGTGTATAAACGTAAAGGTAAATGTTTTCCCAAAGCATGCATCGTGAAAAATTCAGTTTGGGGGAGGTTCCCTTATATTGGTGTGGAGTGGTATAGCTCTTAAACTAAAGAATACTTTAATTGTTATTGAAGATTCTCCAAGGGATAAACGTTAAAGAGCCATCTTATACCCTTTTCACGTAAGCAAAATCGTTTTATTCTGCAATTGAAAGGTACTCGGCCATTCGTTACAAGATTATGTCAAGATTTCGGGCAACAATCATTATACCACTTGAATGGCTCCTTGCATCCAACTCTGCATCTATTGAACATTTTAGGGTTATATTGATAAACCAGTTCGCACCATTACAATCTTACAACACAGAAAAGATTGTTAAAGCTTGATGAAAGAATGTAATATTTTTCGCTAAGAATAGTTAACAGATTTAATAACTTGATGCACACTAGAATCTGTTTGCGCAGGAATTTCTGATCATAGTGGATACGCTCGATATTAACCACTAAACTTTGGCATGGGGCTCCTCATTGTAGAATGTGACGAACTATACTTGATTTTTGATTGACATCGATCGTATGCATAAATTCGGCATTATGAGATGTTGTAGATTTATCTTTTAATCTAATGCAATTGTTTTGTAAAACACGTTTTGACTGGCTAATGCACTGATGTTTGAAGCAGTAAAACGAGCATTAACGAGAGTGAAAGCTTTTCATTATGACGTCATAGTAAAGCGACGCAAAAACACAATGCCCCGTGACGTATTTCATGTAACAAAATTTAACAAAATAAGACGTTAACAACAAACACTAGATGCTGTCATGAGACAGTAATACCCGCACTAAGGTGTTTGCCTCTAAATACACAATCCTACGGGCGGCTTTCCAAGGAAAAAGTCAAAATAATTCTATATAATTCAGGCACGTAGCATCGTTTTTGAAAGTGGGGGGGGGGCAACCTGAGAAAAATTTTTTTACTAACCTAAAAAAATTAACAAGGAAAAAAAATTAAATGGGGGGTGGGGGTGGGGGGTGGGGGTGGTGGCCACTTTTTTTTCAAGGCAAAATTACTTTCACTTCCAATTTTTCCCATATTTCCTTGCAATGTATATACTGTGGTTAAAGGTGGGGGGAGGGGGCAACCATCTTTTTAATGGACATTTTCTTATAGTACAGGTAATGTTGGGAAAAAAAGGGGGCAGCCCCCCCCCCCCCCGGTTGCTACGTGCCTGTAATTTACATATGTATTCATAAAATTGGGTATGAAATTATCCCTGTGACCTATAACTCGGAACCTCTTATATTTATTTTACATGCTTAATTCATTATATACCAGTTTGAATTCTATTAATAATGTAAATTAGATTTTGATAAATGTTTTGCTCATATTAGGACCTTTTTAAATCTACTAATCCCCCCCCCCCTCTCGACACCACAATCACACAGTACATACTTTTGGGAATAGGCTAGATGGAACAGTTTTGTTAAAACAGTGTTTGTTATGAATTAATTTAAAATTTGTTCTTGACATGTAAATTCTACATCACATCACGTTGCGTCACCCATTATCATATTTTTAGATTAAACTCCATTCGGTACACCTCGGCCGATTCCCACTTCATCTGATAAGGTGACGGAATCGACGGCACGGAGGTTTTCCGAATGGAATATCATTATAACATGCTGCAGAATGGTGTGCTTTGGATTAATTCATTTTGTGTTATAATT